>NW_023597054.1:22290538-22391137 GCF_011947565.3 Pollicipes pollicipes | reverse complement strand
CGGCAGGCTGGGCTGAAGGCCGCCCACCTGCGTGACGGTCGGCTGCGATGGCATGAGTAGCAGCTGACCGCCGGACGTGGGCACCAGCTGGAACTGAGAGGCTGGCGAGCCGACGGAGGGTGCACTGGGGGCCAGCAGCGGCGCGCCAGCATTAGCCTGGATCAGCCGGTACGGCGCGGTGCCCGGCGACGCTGTCTGGCCCGGCCCGGACGTGGTTACCAACTGGAATTGCGAACCGTGCGGCGCCACGCGGCCGCCGGCCGATGGCATCAGCTGAATCACGCCGTTGGTGCCGGCGCCGGCCAGCGACAGCTGCTGCGGCGCGTTTCCTGGCACCACCTGGAACGTCTGGGTGGGCTGGACGCCGACGGTGGTTCCGCCGGCCGGCACAATCTGGAAGCGCGACTGCGAACCGGCTCCGGCAGATGTCACAAGCTGGTTGAGTACGGTGGCGGCGGGCGCGGCAGCCGCCGCCGCCGGCACGCTCGTCCAGCGTTGCTGTGGTTGCGGCTGTGGCTGCGGCTGCGATTGCGGCTGTGGCTGCGGCAGCGGCAGTGGCGGCGGCGCGGCCGGCGCGATCGGCTTGTAGCGCTGGGATGCACCATCACCGGTCGTCTTGCGCGAGTAAGTGCGCACGAGCCGCGGGTCCGAGTCCTTTTCGCGCAGCAGCTCGGTGGGCACGGGCACCGGCGACTCCTTGCGCTCCGGCAGCTTGCAGTTGGGCAGCGGGAAGGCGAGCTGCGGCTGTGAGAAGTGCCGGGCGCACACGGCCAGCAGCGGCGCCGAGGTGGCCGTCAGCTTGAAGTTGACCCGGCCGTAGAGCGCCTGCCACCAGCGCACGCGGTCGTGCACGCGCGAGATGGGCGGGAAGCGGAACAGGTGCGCCGCCTCCACCATGTTGGAGCACCCGATTACATCGCAGACGGCGACACGCATCGCTGAGGGCGTCGGAGGCCGGGGTTAGTTCGGCTGGTTTGGTGACGGCCCAGGGTGGCCAGCAGCGAGCTGAGGTGCCACATGGCCACCCAGCACAAGGCAGCAGCGACCAAGGGTGGCCACCAGCGAGCTGGAGCGCCACCTGGCCACCCAGCACAAGGCAGCAGCGGCGCGAGGACATGACCCAAGGGCGTGGGAGCTGACAGAACGGATGACCTGTGGCGGCTTATTTGGCCAGGGACCAATGTGTGAGGTGGGCGCCGGTGTTGGCAACAGCGGAAGGCCCGTATATTGTTTCTAGGTCCATACAGACGGATCTTGCGACACAGTGGTCTGACGGTTTCATCCCAAGTGTTGGCAAATCAGTAGAGATTGACCCAAATGCTGAGACGTTCACATCGTTCCGACACCGACAGAGTGACACATTCAAAACAGGGACAAAGGAAACAGTCAAATCCAACATATTGAATGGCCAACAAGTCAGCATCCCATCACTAAGTTAACCTCCTCACATGATTTTAGAGGTGTGCTGAATTGCCAGCTCACCACAAATAAACACAACTATCATCTCCAACTTGCAGTTAAATAACTGTGGTGCTGTAAGTGAACTGTAACAGCTAATTAGCTACCATCCATAGTCACATGGTCTACAAATGAGGTCAGAACACTTCAATGCCATATGGAATTTTTGGTACCTCAGATAATCATCAGGCACTGCCAGTGCCACAGCTGGGTCCAGGACAACCATCCACCAGGACATCATATGAGCATAAGCATTGCTTTAAAGGTGCAGCCCTAAGACAGATTAAACCTTAGAACCTGACAAACAGTGCTTACTTTCACATCATTCTCTTAGATTCATCAAACCCTCTTGAGATATATGCTCTTTTCAGACACACATTGTCAAACAAGTAAGAGTGAAAAAATCAAATCCTCTCTATACTAAATGCAGTGCTCCTACTCTTAAATGAACTACACATAATGATTTAACTCCACCCCAGCTTTCATGCTCACATGCCTGATTAATATCACATCAGCATGTCTACACCTTCATGCAGCCACACAGGAAGTGTAATCCCAGGGATGGCACATAGTTTACAAAAACCCTGTACTAATAGGAATACTATGCATAATGTACATAGATATGCAGTGGCAAATAATGTACATAGATATGCAGTGGCAAACACATTATAAAACAAGACCAGAAACCTATCTATTTGATAAAGTCTATCCATCTCTAATCCACGATTAAATTAAAGTTAAGCCTGTCCTGATAATACCAATGACAAAATCTATCCTGATAGCAGTTGGTTAGAGCACCTGCATTCTAATTCACCCATCTGTGGCAGTGTGGGTTCAAGTCTCTAAATTTAGTTGCTCAGTATTTGCCTTGACTGGGATGGCCTGCACATGATGGCAAAGGCAGCACTAAAGGTCTGGAAAAGATAAAGGTCAGTACAGACCATGTCAAATATTACAGCACAGAAAACTTTTGCCACCCAATTCTATTTGGCTGCAATGTCTTGATCTGAGGGAAGGGTCTGGGCTCATGCAACACACACTGCTCAGGGCAGATTGATACCAGACAAGCATCCATTCAAAAGGCTCAGACTCAATATTTAAAAAGCTTCTGCATGCCAAACATCATTGGGGTAATGCAAAAATGAAGGCAATGAAGGGTGAAATAGATGAAAAAGTCATATGTACAACATCCTGGCTCAATTTGGATGGTGTATGGATGTGATCACATCTGGTTCACCAAATGGGATTTCATTCCATTCCCCATTGCATGTCATGGAACATTGCAAAATGTTTGAACATGTGACATAACAAATCAGAGTATTGCATGTCCATTTATCTAGCTCATCCATACATGTGGCTTAGCTTGAGTATGAATCACAAGTCATTTTGTTGGCTTCAAATGAATTGCGTGTGGTCTCTTTGATACTGAATTCAAGTTCTCTCTCTGCATAACAACAGGCAGAATGGACATGATGTCTATCATTGACAGGGATTACACTAAAGCTTGGGCTGATCAACAGATCAATGACAGGAACTTTCAAAGTAGCTGCCTACTGGGCTGGACAAACCTCCTACCAGATAGAAAATATCACATGGGAAACACCAAACAGCACCAATTAACTTCCTTTCAGATGGTCACTTCATATATACCATAGGATCAGGCAATGAAATGCTCCTATTAAGTCTATGTTGATGTCATGGCAATGCAGGTTTATGTCACCTGAACATAATAGCATGTCCTGTAGTATTAATCATTCCATGAAGGCTTCTAATTCTCTGTAATTTTCCATGATAACCTCATAACATTATTGACACATTACTGATTGCTATTTAGTAACACCTCCATTTGTGAAGTCAAGGACCATTAAGTTTCAGCCATCTAGTGACTGCAGCCCAGTTGAGGTGGCTGAACAGATTGATCAACTCTCCTATGCTGCTGACCTGCCAGGTCCGGATCCTCCCTAGGGAAGGGGGGGGGGGGGGGGGAGGGGATTGCCAGTGCTTATGCCTAGGATAAATAATCTCCTCATGTTGCAGCCTGTGCATTCAGTGTTTGGATATATAAGATTTCCTGAAAGTATAAAAATGCTTATTAAAATAAAAACATTTTTGAGCACATTCAGGTCAATATTTTGAAGAGTGGCATAGCAGTATTCCCACATAATTGCTCTAAATTGAGCACACCATCACATTTTTGATGGTCAATGTCATGCAATGCTAAGATAACAGTGCATATACCTACCTCTTCCTGCAAGTCTAACTGAAAGCAAGCAGGCATCTAGGAAGTGTAGCTATAGGCCCTGCGGCAGGTACCCATGGCCCAATAAAAACCGCAAAGCAGGCAAAACAAGAGTGCTGCCAGCAGCTCACCAGTACCTGACGAATCAATGCGATCAACTGCTTATTATCACACTTAAGCCACTGCTTGTCTAAATCCCGTCGTTCTACTCACCCATGCCCTATCCCCCAAGACAACGGCCTCTCTCACGTCGTTCCTAGATCAAGACAACTCTCCTGTTTGAGGAATCGTTCCTAAAACTGATCGCGCTCCCTTTGCAGGGAGCCGATTCGGTTGGCGTCAACAGCTGAACGTGTCTTCAACAACCACTTAAAATACTCCTATGTCATACAGCTTCATGCTGTGATGTGATTGTGATTCGTTTCCTCTATTTGAATACGCAGCGGAACACCCGTTAAACTGATATTCTGGCTTTCATTGCACCTCATCATCGCCTTTCTTTCATGACCGTTTCAAACCCATTTTTGTTAGTGTTGCTTCGACCAGTGTTATCAAGTTTGCAAGAAAAAGTCCAAAAAGAGGCATAGAAAGGCAACATACAGGTGCCCTCACTCTACTAATGGAAGTTTAAAAGAAGTGTCAGTTTAAATGTCTGCAAAATGTAGGGTTTTATGGGCATTGCGGACGTCCTTCGCCTGATACAATCCAGTAATATAGGATGGTGTATCATGTTGTTATTACCGACACCTTCCGAAGGAAAATCACGCGGCAACTGACTGGCGGCCAAGGTACCAAAGTGGCGGCAACTATGAGGCAACATTCCAATGGAAAGGATTGTTTTGGGGTGGGGAAAGGCCGTGGGGCTTGGCACGAAGGTGGTCCAGATGTTCTTGTTACGAGTTGGTGTGTTTGAGATTTGTGATCGACTCTGGATTGGAGTCAGCTCTTAGAATCGGTCTATTTGTATGTCTTTGACATAGGACAGTAATTGGAGTCAACTCTAGAATAAGGTCTATTTTGTATGTCTTGACATATGACAGTATTGGAGTCAGCTCTAGAATCGGTCTATTTTGTATGTCTTTGACATATGACATACTTGGCGTCAGCTCTAGAATCGGTCTATTTCTTATGTCTTAAATGGAGCTGAGCTTAATAAACATTTGCCTGGTTGTTTTGTCATTGGGTGGCTGGGCCTTTGTTTTTTTGGGGGTATAGGGGTGCTATCCACAATCTGGCCTGCATTCATAAGTTAAGATGGGAATGGGAATATTGTGCTCAGCTGGATCCCTCTCCATGTTATCAGATATTTTTCCCCAACTGACAGGTGCTGTAGCCATCATCTCATTATTTGTTGTTTGACATGCAGAATTTAACAAAGCTGCATGCATCAAGGAATAGGTTTGAATTTAATGGTAATTAGGTCAGTAGCATAGCCAATAGAGGCTGGTTATGATTTGGCCAGGCCTAAGCTGGGTCAGGACCAAAGTATATAAATTCTCAAATTGTATGTGTGAGAGGTTGCCTTAGTGTTTTTGCTCTGGGAATGGCTTCATATCATCAAAACCTCCCTGAAAACAGTGACTCCATGCATTATAATTAGTGTTGATTATGCAAACACATTATATTTGGCACAACATGTGTTTGTGCAGCCTGGTCTCCATCATCTGGAGGTTTTGCACAAACTTGCAACTGAACTCTGAGTGCCTTTTGTCATTAAGATACCTAGTAAAATACCTATTAAGATACTTATAGAGCTTCTCAAAAATAAAAATGGGTATTCAGAGTATCATAGTTATGCCCTGGGACTAGCCAGATCCTCTGAATAAAAATGTAAGGCCCCTGTTGGGATGAAGTGTGACCCTCTCAGCTGAAATGATCTCATTTCCTTAATTTGAACCTATCCTGAGGATATGATAGCTACATCATTGGCTTTGGTTAATCCATTATTGGGATAGATCATATCAGCAGGATTTACCCCACTCAAAGTTAGTTTTAATGACATGGTTGCATCCGTAACATTACCTGAAGTTAACTTTGGTCTAGCATTTCCAAGTCCTCGAGCTGAGTGGCAAACCAGACAAGTCACTGAAAGATTTTATGTTTTTGCCTGAGTGTCATGCTTTTAGTGCAGCTTGCACATTTGTCCATCTAAAGCTGTGTGCTAATGATTTGGACATTTCATTTGGCGGGAGCTTGTGGGCTGTTTTTACAGGGACAATGTTACATGCTCAGTGTTTTGTTATCAGGGCTGTTTTGAATGCATTCTTACATGTCTGCTTTACTTTTTGACTGCTGTCACATGACCAAACCAGGTCCTCTTATGCTTGCAGGTTTGGACTCATCAACAAGGAGTGAAGACTTCATTTGTACTACCTTGAGCACACACCTGGTAAGGTATTTGTAGATGTAATGGGCCACGGACAAAGCCAGCATCGGCAGGGAGCCTCTGCGGCTGCCCAAGTGACTGCTCCACCACCGGACCTGACCCCGTCATTCATCATCAAGCTGAAGGATGTCCTACTGGCTCGCTCAGAGACGGAGGACGGTATAAGCCGCCACGTCTTCACCTCCGCCTTCCTCAACAAGAACCCCACGATCGCGAATGTCATGTTTGACCACTTCTTGCGGCTTTCGGCGGCGAGCGGTGACGTTCTCGCGCCGCGCGACTTCGTGGAGCGCTGCGTGGAGGTGTACCAGCTTATCTCGGACCACGACCAGGCACAGTTCTACCTGCGCACGTTCGCCGACGAGCACGACAGCGTAAGTGCGGAGAATCTGCGCAGCATGATCCTGCAGGCGTTCGAGGCGGCCATGTGGGCACACCCGGACACGGTGATTCGCTCACTCAACATCGACACCATCCTGGCGGGCGTGGCCGACTCGTGCCTGCACGGCCGCGACGAGGTGGGCGTCACGTTCGCGCGCAACTGGGTGGAGCGACACTGTCCCCGTCTGGTGCGCTGGCTGCACCAGTACGTGGTGCACCGAATCACCGAAGGCCACGCGCTGATCGCGGCGCGGCCGGCCGAGCCGGAGCCGGAGGAGCCAGCCGGCGGCAGCTGCGTGCTGGAGAGCGCGTCGGCCTCGAGCGAGGCGACGCTGCACCCGGCGCTTCTGTGGCTGCTGATGTGCGCGCTGCCGGAGCGCTACACGCGGCCGTCGTCGGCCGAGAGCCTGGCGTCGCTGCCGGCGCTGGCGCGGCTCGACCCGGGCCACTCGATTGGCCGGCTGGTGCGCGCCGTCACGCCCAAACACTGGGTGTCGCTGTACAGCTCGGACGAGCAGGGCCTCAGCGCCAACCGGCTGCAGCACCACGTGCTCGGCTACCGCGGTCCGACGCTGATGCTGCTGCGCGCCGAGGAGGGTCGGCTGTTCTGCGTGGCGGCCGACTGCGGCTGGCGCGACTCGCCCCACTGCTGGGGCGGCGTCGACTGCATGGCGCTGCAGCTGCTGCCGCGCTTCCAGGTGCTGGTCGGCGGCCAGCCGGACGTCATGTTCTACAACTACTCGGCGCGCGGCCTGCCGTCGGGCCTGCGCGTCGGCGCTGACCGCCGGACGCCTGCCATCGAGGTGGACCGCGAGATGAGCGTGTGCACGCACAGCGGCGCGCCGTTCCGCCTGCAGGGCGTCGAGGTGTGGGGCTGTGGTGCCAAGGCGGACCGCGACAGCCAGATCAGCTCGCAGAAGCGCGACCGCGCCGCCGTCGAGCAGCGGCGCAAGGTCAACATCATGGCCGATACCGACTGGGCGGAGAACCCCGACCGCTACCTGCTCGAAATGTCCGGCACCCGCCAGAGCTACAACTACAACTGAGGCGCGCCTGCACCGCCCCACTCGCTCTGCATGCTGGCGGTGCTGGTGCGGCGCTTGTGATGACGCGTGATATATTTTTGTCGCCATCCGTCGCGGTGCTGGTTGGTTCACCGTTATTGAGATCCTAGAGCGCTGACCGAGCGCGGCGAATGACGTACGGTCGCTCACGCCAATGTGCATGTATTCCAGTGCGCTATGCATATTCCATGTAAAACAGAGGTAAAGATCTGGAAAGGCCCCCAAGCCTGGCTATGTACATGCCATATTTGTTACGTCTGCCCGCTGGGCGTAGCCATGTTAGTGACTTTCACACACGCTGGCGTAACACTTACATTCGGTTATGTGCGTTGGGCGACAGCGAGCTTCGTTCTACGACAAAGAGGACAGTCGCCAGTTCTTCTTAGAGTTCCTCAGAGTTTAGCCTCTGGAACCGTGCAATATCAAGTCTGCGTCGAGGTGATGGGCCGTTGGAATAACATAGATGGCGTTCTTTGACGACCGAACCCGTTATAGAAATGTGGATAATGTTAAACAAGTCAGTATTTCTGTATGAACGACAGTACACGATCCCCCACCAACGCCTTGCGTCTGGGCAAATGATGTAGCATGCATGCACGTTGAGGTGCGCTACTGTTGTGGTTGGTTTCAGACACGCAACAAGGGCCGAAAGATCACTACCTGAAATGACTGCTGCATGAACAAGTCGCGCTCCTTCCAAATACAGCAGTGTCATCGCACCAACGCCTGTTCTTTAGTCTGCATAGCCTTCAGGCAAACAAAATGCTTGGGTTACGCGAAAATCGGCAGTTTGGCAGCACCAATGGGCACCAAAACGTAGGCGGCATACATTTCTGAAACGTCGCATCCGAAACTCGAACCGCAGCTTACAGTGGCCGAAGTTGGTACTTGGGTGCGCAGGCGGTGATCTCGACGCTGGTGTTGTACACTAGCCGTCCCGGTCACTCAACCTGTTGGAGCGGCGGCGCCTTGGGGAATAACGTAGCCTTTTCACTCATTGCACCATGCGCGACGTCGACGTTCCAGGGATTTCGCAAATAGTATCCTTCGCCTCTGGCCGAGCAAGCCGTCGGGCAAAGCCTTCCTTCTAAACATGACTCGAAGTATTGCAGCGCGACACAAACACTCGACAATGCATTTGAACACACCTCCAAAACAACAGGGCACCAGCAGCGGTGCGCACATCCAGAAGTCTCCAAGCGGTGCTCGTCCTGTGCAGACCTGCCACACCTGGTGCCGACAGCGGCACAGCGCAGCACTTCACTGCCGTCGTGTCCACACAGACGCGTTGGTTAGAGGCCATGTATTATCGCCGGCGGCGCCGAATACGACCCCGCCGTGCGCCTCGCACCATCACAGCGGGTTAAGATTATGTACAGTAAAACGAGTCGCCGCGCGCACGCAGACGGCCGCGCCCGTCACGCCCATTTGGCACTTCTGGCGGGCCTCGCGCCGCGGCTCGCAGGCGGGAGGTCGGCCGGCGAGCGGCGGCGCCGCTGCTCGCCGTGAAGGCGAGGTCACACCGGCAGCCGACGCCTCCCACAGCTCGTGCAGCGAGCTGGCGGCGTCGCCTCCGCATGCGCCCGCCTCTTACAGCGAGGTCGCGCCGCCGGCCCACGCGCGCCTGTCCGCTAATGCCTACCCGGAGTCGGTAGGATCTCGGCACAGAGCAGAACCGGTGGCAGCCACACCAACGTTCGAGTCGGGAGACCATGGTTCGCGTGGATGTGCGCATGCGCGGCAGGCTCGCAATGTGGTGCCGGCGCGCCACCATCATTTGTGGTTGCGCACTGTGGTGGTGAACGGGGTGTTGTGTCAAACTTAGCTGGGAGACAGTTGCGCGCTACCAGGCAACACCGGGGAACGACATAGTTTGTGAGTTGTGTCACGCACATGGAACGGGTCTTGCTTGCATAGAACAGTGCACAGTTTGTAACATCGATGGTGTGTAATGCGGATGGCTGATGGCCATTGGATGCGGGTCGAATAGCGCGTGGAGGATTGGGCAGCATGACAGATCACACCACTCGCACTTTTTTGAACCAGCACGCACATTCTAGTTACACATCTCTAGGCCCTGTTGGTGCCCAAATCCCTCGCACGTCCTCTCAGACCAATCCCATCTCGAAGACAGCCTACAGGTGATACCGTCACTATCTGCAAACGACAACAACGTAAAAATGACATTCTGTGACACTCGCGCGCTCCACTGAGTTGCTACCGCCAAACTTCACCCCCAGTCCCGGGTCTGCAGCTCAAGTCCATGCCTCCCATCTCCACGTCTCCGTTTGTCACAGCGATGGGGCATTTCATGCCGACAAAGGTCCGTGTCCGCCTCACTGGGGCCGTCGCCTCAGCCCGCCCCGGCGCGCCTGCATCACAGAGCGCCGGGAGGGGCGCACGGTCCGTGTCTACGTCACTGGGGCCGGCGCCTCAGTCTGCCCCGGCGCGCCTGCATCACAGAGCACCGGGAGGGGCGCACGGTCCGTGTCTACGTCACTGGGGCCGGCGCCTCAGTCTGCCCCGGCGCGCCTGCATCAGAGCGCCGGGAGGGGCGCACGGTCCGTGTCCGCCTCTCTTGGCGTCTTGGCCTGCCCCGGCGCGCCTGCATCACAGAGCGCCGCGAGGGGCGCACGGTCCGTGTCTACATCACTGGGGCCGGCGCCTCAGTCTGCCCCGGCGCGTCTGCATCACAGAGCACCGGGAGGGGCGCACGGTCCGTGTCTACATCACTGGGGCCGGCGCCTCAGTCTGCCCCGGCGCGCCTCCATCACAGAGCGCCGCGAGGGGCGCACGGTCCGTGTCTACATCACTGGGGCCGGCGCCTCAGTCTGCCCCGGCGCGCCTGCATCACAGAGCACCGGGAGGGGCGCACGGTCTGTGTCCGCCTCGCTTGGATCGGCGCCTCAGTCTGCCCCGGCGCGCCTGCATCACAGAGCACCGGGAGGGGCGCACGGTCCGTGTCTGCCTCGCTACGGTCGGCGTCTTAGCCCGCCCCGGCACGCCTGCATCACAGAGCACCGGGAGGGGCGCACGGTCCGTGTCCGCCTCGCTTGGATCGGCGCCTCAGTCTGCCCCGGCGCGCCTGCATCAGAGCGCCGCGAGGGGCGCACGGTCCGTGTCCGCCTCGCTTGGATCGGCGCCTCAGTCTGCCCCGGCGCGCCTGCATCAGCGCGCCGCGAGAGGCGCACGGTCCGTGTCCGCCTCGCTTGGATCGGCGCCTCAGTCTGCCCCGGCGCGCCGGCATCAGAGCGCCGCGAGGGGCGCACGGTCTGTGTCCGCCTCGCTTGGATCGGCGCCTCAGCCTGCCCCGGCGCGCCGGCATCAGAGCGCCGCGAGGGGCGCACGGTCCGTGTCTACGTCGCTGGGGCCGGCGCCTCAGCTCGCCCGCATCCCAGAACGCTGCGAGGAACGCAAGGTAACGCGAGTCGCGTGGGACGTGGCGGCCGTCGCCCAGGGAGCGGGGCACGCCAGCGTATCGCGGCGGGCGGCCTGACCAGGGTGCATCGCCGGGACACCGGCCACAGCACGAGCGAGCCCGGACAAGATAATGCCAGCGGCGGCATCCCCCAGGGGGTTAAACTCAACAGATAAACAGTGGTCCACCAGCGAGCCAGTTAAGAGACACGGTGGGAATGGTGCACGACAGATGGCGCTCCGTGGGCGGCGTCGGCTGACCGGGTGGTCGACGCCCCAACACTGAAACCAACGCTACTATCGACCTCCAGCCGCGTGAGAGACCGGTGGCGTACACCCTTATCCTTCCGTCGGCCACACCCACTCGCGCATTCGCTACGATACGGACGTGCGCTGCACCACATTCGGAAGTGCAACCGCTCTTGAGACGATGCGCCGGGCGACATCCAGAATACATACAGCATTGCCGCAGACAACAGCCGCGGACGGCCGGGAGCCGCACCGGGCGCGACCTGGGTCGGCCGTGCGAGGTTACGCCCCATCCACACGCCATTTTACGCCACCCATACACGTCTGGCCACCATGCCCGTCCGCCCATCGTATCGCATTCGCTCCGATCCCTATCCACCTCACTAGTACCCGAGTTTGCTTCGCACCCGCGCCCCCTGAGGCCAGGAAGGTGGTCGACCCACTGCTCGACCCTGCCGGCACGCGACAGCGGCCACTACGCGCGAAGCGACTGTCCATCCCGCCGTCCAGTGCGCCACGGTCGAGGCGCTAACCGCTGGCTTCCGACGCCGGTGGTTCCCGTCGACAGGGCAGACGCAGTCTTTCCCCAACAGAGGGCGACGGCTCCGCCGCCAGCTGGGAAATCAGCTTTTCGAACACGGCCAGAGAGCGCGAGGCGAGAAGTAAGAACGATGATTTCTAACGCTCGTCGTCGTAAAATGATATCGAAAAATAAGACCGGGAGGCCGAGCGGCGAGCGGTCGGCCGACGACGCGACGGCCGCAGCCAGAGCCGCCGGGCCCCTCACATCTGCATGGGCTGCGGCTGGCTCTGGGCCGCGTCGGCGCCGCCCGCTCGGTTGCGTCGCTTCTGCAGCAGCGAGTTCTCCGAGTTGGCGATGCTCTTCAGGCTGATCTGGTCGTAGTCAACCCGCATGGTGGCGAGCGAGCGCGTCATTTCGTCCTGCACCTCAGGCCACTGGTCCTCCTCCTCCTTCAGCACCTGGGCCGTGCACAGCGGCGTCTGCGGCACCTCCGCGTATTTCTGCCGGAGAGGTGCGGCAGAGGTCAGACGACCGCCACGACGACCGCCGTGGCAATGCCGCGACAGCAATGACCGAGTGATGCTAGCAGACAGCCATGCCGAGTTTAAAAAAATGTTACGTCCGCACCCACATCACAGCACATCGCTCTCTCATTTCTCCCCCGGTCGTCCATCCGTACGTCCTCAATCAGCTTCCCTTGACTAGACCGCACGCGCTGACAGTGCGTCACCAACCGTGCCGTGCAGTGCTGCCTCGCCGCGCGCATGCGCCGCGTGAGCCGACAGCCAGCGGCGATCCGCCCCCGCCCCGCTCACCGCGATCCACTGGTGGCGCATGACCTGCTCGATGGTCGGCCGGTGCTGCGGGTTGGTCTTGAGCATGTCGCGGATCAGCTCCTTGGCCTCCTTGCTGACGTTACGCCACTCGGGGTTGGGGAAGTCGTATCGCCGGCGCGGATCCGTCGCTTCATGCCCGGCGAGATGGCCAGGCCGTGGTTACTGTAGAACGGCGGGAAGCCGCACAGTCTGCCGGCGGCGCGCAGCGGTCAGGGACTGTTGGGCCGCGGCGACCGGCCCGCCGGACCACGCAGGCCGGCGGCGCCCAGTCCGCTGGACCACGCGGGCCGCCGGTGCCCAGTCCGCCCGACCACGCGGGCCGGCGGCGCCCGGTCCGCCCGACCACGCGGGCCGGCGGCGCCCGGTTCCCCCAGCCACGTAGGCCGGCGTCAGCCTTGACTAGGACATTATACAGTGGGATTCTGCGCCGTGGTGCGCAGGCTGCGGCCGGCACGGTCAGCTGCCGTCACCAGAGGTCACCGCTAGCACAGGGGACACTGCGCGGCAGAGCACGTGCTGTCGGCGACACGAAGCGATCGCCAGCGTCCAGTGAATCGATTAATGGGCGCACCGGAATGCGATAAACAAACTGGTGACAACTGCAACGGCTAACGGGGTCAGCCTTTGTGTACCTGCACAGCTAAACTTCACATGGCTGGCAGTCCACCAAAGACGTACGGCGTGGCTCAGCATGGTACATGGTATACCATTAGCACCGATAATGGTAGATCATGACAAGGATGTCTTGACAGTGACTGCAGCAACACACAATTCGCTAAAGGTCCACAAAGAATTCTGGGACAGGTCGGGTTCCTACGCGCGATATCATAAGCAATGGTAGCGGTTTACACGTAAAATCATTGTGATGTTTTGACACTGCTTGCAATGCTACCAAACAGGCCAAGGCCATGCTACGGCCAAGGAACGCGACCTGTAAGTTAATAAACTTACAAAACTGAAACAAGTCATGCTGTATCGTTAAAACAGACAGGGCGCACTCTCAACAGCGCACTGACGCCAAACGTGACGATGCAACGAACCTGACATGCACAAAAGTAGCAAAACCCCGACTTTCAACAAGGGGTTACCCAGCAGTTCACCTGCAAACAAAGTATACTACAGCACGCCTCGCAACCCGGGCACCGGGTCAACCGGCACTACACCGACATTGGCTGGGGGCCTCTGTCCCCGGACACCGGGCCAACCGGTACTACACCGGCATCGGCCGGGGGCCTCGGTCCCCGGGCACCGGGCCAACAGACCCTGCACCGGCATCGGCCGACGGGCCTCGGTCCCGCCCGACGACACTCACAGGATGTACATGATGACGCCCAGGCTCCAGATGTCGCACATGCGATCGTACTTCTCGGGTCCCAGCACCTCCGGCGCTACGTAGTAGGGCGTGTAGCACGGCGTCTGCAGTGAGTCACGCGCCAAGATCTCCTTGGCGAAGCCGAAGTCGGTCAGCTTCAGCACGCCGGCCTCGCCTGGAAACGGTGGGGATGGGTCACAGGTCAACACCACGGGTCATGGGTCGGCGACACGTGTCAGGGTCACGGGTCGGCGGCACAGGTCGAGGGTCGGCGGCTCGGGTCACGGGTCGGCGGCACAGGTCTCGGGAAGGTGATCCAGGTCATGGATCAGCGGCACTGGTTGGGAGCCGGGGCTCCAGTAAAGGGCCGCGATTTGGGTCACGGACTCAAAACAAGGACCAGGGGCCGGCGCGGTACCAGACGCCCTCCCCAGACAAAAGACAATAGAGGCCAGAGAGAAGAGGATGGCTATAGCGGAAGTCAACCAGTTTTATGGGCGAAAACTGCGACTTGCACCCCCTGATAATTGGCACGGTATGGAGTCAAGGATCAAATCTCCCTTGCTTAATCTAGGCTTTCTATCCACCAGTGACGTTAACATCAATCTCCTTCGTACAATTACCCTGTCCCCCTCATTATTTGCTCCACGCATTAAAAAAGAGCAGAATGACGCCTCGCTTTCTGCAACTCACCACAGCTGCGGTGTGCGTTTCTTGCGCACAGGGTAACTAACCGGAAGCGTGTCTCCATGTGGAACTGTGGCAAGTGGCTGAAAAGTTGACGTTTGTTGGTATAGCATATACAAATAACTTGTATATTCCAAGCTTGTGGCTTCTTAAAGTGACATATTTGATTGCCTAAGAGAAGCGAATGTCAGCCAGATGTCATTTGGTTTTGCTGTGAAGAGCTTACAAATCGTGTAAAATCCTTAATTATGCTTCTGATGCGTGTGAGAAAACACAGTGCAATACTTCTGGTAAGCAAGGTTTTGCAATGTCATTGACAGGACGCGCTGTTCCTCATACGGCAGCCACTAGCTTGGCTTGACTGGTTCGAGGAGCCCACGGCCACTGGCAGCATCAAAATCATGTTCCTTGCTGGATGCCGTTCGACAGAAGGCGCAAAGGATGTTCCTAGCACGAATCTCAAATGTTGAACAAATACCGACAGTAGAATCTAGCTGTAATTTCATCCGCATATTGTACAAAGTGATAAGCTATGCAAAAGCAAGTTACGATATAATTAAAAACTGAGGGTTTTATCAAACTAAACTGATGTATACTTACATGCATCGAGGATACCAGGGGGATATTGTAAAATGCCAGGTAAATACTGCCAAATATTCATTGTAACCAAGAGGCCTGGGTAGCTGCGGAGAGTACTGGTCGTTCGCCGCGACTGGTAGGCGATGATACTGATACTTATCTGTTGATTTGATCTGATGATGATTTGAGATTTTGGGATGCATCGACATCAAAGGTCGTACTGCGCCCATAACGGCTATTTAGGGACGTGCTATGTGTTCACTAGCAGGGAGTAACTATAGCTGAAAATGATGTCTCCAGGAAAGAGAAACAACCGGTTTGAGTGTAATAATAAAGAGTCGTTTTCCGACATGTCACGGTAAGCCAAACGTCGCTCGTCGTCCAACATGACTGATTCGTTCTCCCTTGAAATGTGAACAGGAGTAACGCACATTAACTGCCACTGGCGCAGTCTTTCGGGCATTGAGGTCTCCCAGCAATACACAAGTGATCATGTGTTGTACAGGTATGGCAAATTCGCAGACGGCACAGAACGACTTCTTCACACCTAGCCACTCGCAAGCTAGACGGCCAGAGGCCTAACGCTGACTTAATTGTCCTTAACTTGCTGTTACTCTCGCTGTTCCAGCCGCGTTACCATTTTTTTTTCACGGCAGTTGCGATAGATGGGTAGAAGTTCTTCGCTGGGAGCGAAAAAGAACTTGTGCAAGGCGCACGAGTGGCCAGGAGCGGATACAGGATTTCGTCAAGGGAGGGACCACGCCTAACTGTGGTGCCCCTGGAACTTGATGCTGTCCCCCCCCCTCCCCATACGAAGAGAAGGGGGGGGGGGGCGTCCGTAAAAGGACGGACGGCTCCGTCCGTAAAAGTCGCTACATATTCTTCATATGAGGAGATAAACTCCCACGCCCTAACCACCCCAGAATCGCACGTGGTTTGCTGTTTTATGGCGCGTCCACTGCAGATGGTCATGCAGCAGAATCGCACGTAATAAGCCCTCGTTTTTCTATCTGTGCCAACGTTTCGTGCACATAGCTTCCAAGGGGGTGTTATCAGATGACCAGAAAAGAGCAAATCCTTTCGTATGTGACCATTCTCTCAGTATAGCTTTGGGCCAAAGCCGAAACTGGCAACATACAGTTTCTCCGTTCGTCTCTGAAAAGTCTTTTCACCTGTCCTGAAAATACTCCCGGGTGAGGAGGTGTTTTGGGAACTGTGCCAATTTACAAGCATACCTCATCCCAAGCACTTCCCTTCGGAATGCGATCGGTAGTTCATTGACTCCGCCAGGAGGCTTGGAGCTGGATACGTTCTGAACGTACCAGTTGCTATGTGCAGTACTGCTTGACGCGTGGTGTCTAAACGATGTTTGGAGGAAGTGTGCGCACGGTCATATACGAACACCCGTAGTCAAGTCTAGATCTAATGACTGAACAGTACGAAAAGAAAAGCGTTTACCGATCTGCTCCGTAAGATGTCCGTGCCGCGCATTTCAAAATATGCAATGCCTTAAACACTTGTCACGTAGAATGATACGATGCTCCTTGCAGGTTAAATGCTTATCAAAATGTCTCCCCACAAACCGTGCCACCGGATTGCAAGGGATCGCCTGTCCGTAAAGCCTAAGCCCCATGTCGGGACACTGACGCTGGCGTAAGCAAAAATGGATGGAAGCTGTCTGAAGTCGAAAACCGCAAACCGCTGATCATGCTCCACCTTTCAAAGCGAGTCACAGCTAACTGTAACTGGCGTGACATGGACGTGGTCGTGGCGGGGCTGCATCAGATGGCGAGATGATCAACGAAAAACGAGCGACAAATCACCTGGGAAAGACTGCCTCAGACATCATTTATCATGAGGGCAAACAACGCAACCCTTACAACGCTGCCCTGGGGTAAGCCGCCCTCTTGGGCGCCGGAACCAACACAAATTTGGTTTCCACCCGCGCCTGAAAATCACCGCGGTCAGTTTTTTCTTAAAGATTTCACCGTTGTGGTCTGGAACCGAGAACTAGTCCGTTCTGGTAATGCAACCATATGTGAGTAGTGATCAGTACTAAGGAAGTCGTCTGCAACCGACTATGTCAGATTCACCACCAGCTGGGGGCTTACAAGACTAGTCCAGCGCCGATGTCTGACCTGACCTGACGGCAAGGTAACGTGAGTTCGGGTCCCGGTGCTTAAAAGACAGATTGAATCATCACGTAAAATTTTTGCCAAAAAGCTCGTTCACCAAGTGTCATTTCCGCCGCCGGGAAGGGCATGCCAGAAGGTACGTAAAGCGAGCAGGCAGTTACAGCACGGCGGTCCTCAGTACCTCAGATGCAGCAGCTTGCAGGTAAGGGTATAAAACGACGCATTGGACCCAAGCATTGCGATGCGCAGTCAACTCCGCAGTGTGCAATTGTGTCAGATGGCATATCCCTACGCATTACCGTACAGCCCTGGGTACCCAACTGAGAACCAGGTGCTAGTTTAGTCTCCTGCAGGCAGGTATGGCCGGACGGCGCCCATTCAGAATGACTCTTAGATATTGTGAACTTGTTGGGCCTTGACTTGTAAACTCACACACCCCAGCAGTTCCACTGGACACTATCTGTCGTGGAGCTGAAAAGTGAGGAAGGACGCTACGCCCCTAGCTCTCCAGCACCGTAAGGAGAAACCGCAGTCAAAACACCTGGAGGGGGACGCGTTAGAAAAATCAAAGTTCTGAGCCACATCCTACGACCCGACGCGGTTTAAATGAGCTGGTCTGCGCCTGTTGCAGGACCGGATCCCTGGTTCTGGGCGTTACGGCCCGATTCCATAGAGCAGCACTCCACTCTGGGCAGAATCCTAGGGCTTCCTCCGCCAGGTGGAGACGGAGAACCAGCTGGGGGACGCCTTGTGTCAGTGTGCCCAGTCCTCGGTGGCGGCGGGGAGGGTCCGTGGGTGGGGCCCTATCAGACATCTGGTGACCAGCGGGAGGCTCCCTGGCCTTCTGGACTAAGGGGTACTGCTCGGGGAAGGGCTTCCTGCCCATCTCAGACGAACGGTTGGACGCCTTGGCCCCTTCTTTTAAAGCCAAGAGCGATCACTGGGCACCGCGGGCGCGCCTGTCAGCCTCGTGACGCTCCAACGCTTCAAGCGCCCGTCCACATGCGTTCGCTAGTGGTGTCGGAGGCGACGAGGGCAGCGAAGCACACGAAGCAGACGCGGGCGAGGAAGTGCCAGATGCAGAGGGCGATGAAGCCCGCAGGCCATGGCCGCACCGGACCACCGTCCAACCCTCCTTTATAGCCGGGGACAGCAGCGCCACGGACGCCGGCAACATGACAGGTGCCGACCGGCCGGCGCCGGGGGGGGGGGGGGGGACCGGGGGCTTCCCCCGGGGTGCCGGTGGCCGCCATCGCCTGGTCGATAGGTGAGGAGCGGGCGCGGACTGCCGGCTTGGAGTCCGGTGTTCGTGCTGAAGGTGCAACTGAGAGCCCGAACGACCTCAGGTGTCCCGCAAACTGAACGATGGTCACTTTCTCCATGACGTTGTTGTGCGGTAAGGCAGTTCTTACTTTCTACGCATACGAGATCTTGGGATGATTCGCGTCAGACAGGTCTCTGGCTTCTCAGAAATATATGTTTTGGGAGGTTTTTTCGAGAACACCACCTTTCCCCTGGCGTACGACGGGCAGGTACCGTCAAACTATCGGGGGCGCGTGGAACCCGTCGAGCTCTATTGAATTCATCGGGGAGCTGTCTGAGTCCGGCGTAGCCGCCGGACTCCGACAACTCCTCGATGAATTCGCCCTCACGTTCATCGTGAAGGTCAAAACAATTCACGACACTAAGACTTTGTTGTGTTTCCCGTTCTCGTAACGAATACTGCAAACGACCTCTTTCGCTTCCTATGTACGCTTGACTGCTGGCAAGTTTCTACCTCGATGTTACCATCCCCCAGCTTGTCACACATATCTCCGAACTTGCCGCAGCCGTTCCGTCGTCGGAACAGTGACAGGGTGGAAAGTTTTACATCTGGGTGGGAGAAACACAGCATCCGAGGGCACGGAGGTCCAAGTCCCTCTCGCACCCGGGCGTTAGCTCTGTCCGACCCCCCTTCCGGGGCCAGGCGCTTTTGAATTTATAGACGCCATGCCATTTATTAAGCAAGCATTGGCCTGGGGCTTCCCATCCACCTCGGGAGCCAATCCGGGGCCATCCCATCACTCTCTAGGGAGGTAGTCACCGCCAAGCCTACCCCGGTACTATGCGGGGGCGAACGACGCCTCCCACGCGACCAGGGTGTGACCGGGGAGACCTCTTCCCGTCCTGACCGTGGTTCAGCGCCGCCGCCCCGGGGACCCTCCAGCCACTGCGCGCAGCCGGGGCGCCCTAGTGGAAACTCGGGTTGGGCACCCGGCATGCAGCGCAGGTGGCAGGACGATTGACCCGGATGGAGCTCTACGGGTTCCAAGCGCCCGGATATCCTGCCAAAGTGGAGTTGTTGGGACGCGCCATGACTGACCCGTGCGCCGCGCCCCTCGGCCACCAGGGATCCGATCAACCCGGGGACGCGGGCGAGGGGCCACGGCGACCCCGATAACACGGAGGAGGACGGGGACGAGGGCGAGGGGCCACGGTGACCCCAATAACATGGATATGAGGAGTCGCGAATGGTGCGGATGCGGAATGTGGTGTGACGTGGAGCGAGTGGGCGGGACAAGGAGCAAGAGCTCGCGTACCGGCAGGCCGCTAGGCCCTGAAATGAACAGCCTGCGTTGTTCACTCTCAACGCGAAGCTGGGACCCACGGGGGCGCCACTCTCCTGCACCGGCCGAAGCCGGTGCCCCTGCGGGGGCCGGTGCTTATCTGTTGGACGCTCCTAGCTTTCATTTCTACTGAGCCATCATACAGCGTTGTACTCTATGCCAAACTATGCCAAACAAGGTAAGTCAAAATTTGCGCACTGAGCGTGACAAGGCCAGGGGCCATCCATTCGCGGGATGCACAAAGTCCAGTTCGGAGAATCGAAGAACGCGGCCGCGCGGCGCCCCACCTTTGGTGGTATACAGCAGGTTCTCCGGCTTGAGGTCCCGGTGCGCGATGTTTGACCGAGTGCAGGTGGTACACGGCCAGACAAGATGGAGTGCACGACCTCCGGCCGCCTCTGGAACGCACGCGCCGCGGGCAGGCACGGGTCAGTCGGACAGCACGCGACTTACAAACCAACGCACGGCGTGCGCGGAGGTGGCTGACAGTTCACAGGCCTCACTACCAACTGATCAAGTTTTGTCAGTTTCTGGAATACCTTCACGGTCACGAATTGCGATCAGTATAAACGCTTTGTGCGGCAAAGGAAAGAGCATTACAACAATGGACGTGAGTTACCAATCGTCATCAAGCAGATGTCATAAGCTGATGGAGCCGGATATCTTAGGCCACTGGTGACAATGGCTTTGACCAGTGCGCTGGAAACGGTCCGAAATTCTGCCTTCTGCGATTGCGCAACGTTGCAGTAAAACCCATCTGAGCAAACCACTTAGCATGTAGATGCTGACAAACAGGATGACATATATTTGAGGGGGTGTTACCTCTAATCACTAAAACCTGCAACGAATCTGCGATCAGTGGTTGCACAAAACATACAGACTGCTTCGCGATATCATTCAGCAAGCAGGCATTGCGGTGAAACGACGCCTGATTGTCGGCACATTCCAGCCCCAGCACACAGGCAAGTCTGGTCACACTTGAGACCCGGTACCGAGTTCGTACACGTACGTACCTCTCTCTGTGAACGCGCCGCTGGGCCTGTCTTGAATGCGCTGGAACAGCTCACCACCCTCCATGCTGGAACACGGTCACCGACTGTGAGACCACAATCACGAGACCGCGCCGCTGGGACGACCAGTGGCCCTCAGGTCAGCTGGGAGATACGCAGCCTACATTAACGGACAGCATGCGATCGATAGCCCAGTCGCACTTCGACCCAGATCGCGGTCCATACCATAAATGAAAGCGGATACAGCGTCGGACAGCAGTGAGTTGTGTCTTGGGGCATCATGGCACCCGCATCAGATGCGGATGACCACAGGCAAACCGATGGCACCACACACTAAAACACACAAGACAACCACTTGCGAGTTTAGCAACCTGCAGCCCATACACCAGAGCGCATTACGATCAGGCGCGCTCGCACGAGACGGAGCAGCCAGATCGCGGGACATGTGCGACTGACGACGTACCACTCCATGACGATGAGCAGACACCGGTTAGTGCCCTGCATGTTCTCGTACACCTCGTGGATGTTGACAATGTGCGGGCAGGCCGAGGCGCGCCAGTGGATGTCCACCTCGCGCCGCGACTTGGGGTTGTCGCGCAAAATCTGCCAACGTGGGATCGGGGTCACTCGATGCTGGCGACACTCTGTGTGTTCATGTGGGGGACAGCAGTCATGCTGTCACAGGTGTGTATAACAGATATCACCGATCGTAATCATGGATACTCAATAAGATAAAAATACTCCATATAGGGACATTATTCAGACAATGAAATATTAGAATTTGAGACATATACAGACCAACGCATATGCAACACTTGTATTTGGCAACACTTTTACATTGCTAGCAAGACCAAAGTCCAACTAGCTGGAATCAAAACATTTATCAAATCAGACCATTTATTTAGCAAGCAAACAGGATCTACCAGGCAAATCACCACAAGCTGAACCTTGCACATGTTAGCAGGATCCTGCTTTTTCAAGTTGGTCTACAAACCTTAAGTGCATATTTCTTCCCTGTTGCCTTGTGGATACATTCCAGAACTTTTCCATTTATTCCAAGTCCAAGGACATTGCTGGATAATGTGTAATCATCACTGATTGCATGCTTCTTGGGCACGAGCGCCCCCCGCACCGGAAAAGTCACGTTCATTCTGTATCAGTACTCAGCTATCTGCACCTCCTCTCCCTGAAACCAACCACATGCAGTTAGGACAACCACACAAAGTAATTTGACTTAGCTTGGGTAATAATGCTTAGGTTATGGATGCTATAGTTTTCTGTTCAATGACGGATGCTGATTTCCACTAGCAGGTTTCTCTCCATCCATATACTCAAAATATGTCATCAATAGCTTTCAGCTTCGCCACCTCCATGCTGGCAAAGCCCAAGTGCCCTTGTGTGGTGCTGTACAATAGGTGTTTGTGCAATGTTTATGATGCTTGATGCTTGAATTTAATAATTATCTTGAATAAAACACATAATGTATCATCATATGCTTCTAGCCTAGCCATCAGTGCTTGTGTAATTCTTAGTACAGTAACATGCATTACATGTCAGATTATGGGGAGCTTGATCTTTACATTGTTTTGATGGCTGTTGTCTTAGTTATGTGTACAGGACTTCAGACCATTCTCATTTTGTCATGTGCCTTCATTAACAAAGAAAGAATGTCTTGCTTGACCTTACCCACTCACAACTATGAGCACAACTGAAAGTATTCAGCTTTTTCAACATACCCAATGCTTGCTGGATAATGTAATTTAACCAGTAACTACCAGGATATTGAAGCCAGTCCTTCCAACATGAGAACTATCCATTCAGAACAGTACTCTTCTAAAATAACCCAAACAGCAGGGCTGCCATGCATCACACATATGAATGTTATTGTGATAATGTTCTGTTATCTTCTGGTGGCCTTTACCAGTGAGCAGTGAACAACTGGATCCATCCAATTATTGCTGCAGAAAATCAGCATTTTTCTTAACTTAAGTTTGTGTTCACAGATACCTATGTAATTATAGATAAGAGCATGTGAGATTGGCAGCTCAGTATCAGGTTAGGTTGGTCTGGGCTGGGCACACTTAAAAGCTTTGTTGAAAAATATATGCCCTGATCCAAACTGGACTAAGCTCAACCAGGATGGCAAGACCTGAAAAAGTCCTCCATCAGCATAGATTAAATTGGAACAGCCTAGCTTGGCTTATCTGGCCTTTTGTTTCCACAGTTTATGAGCAGTATACTCTGGTCCATGGGGACCTTGTGACAGCATGGAAAATACCCTAAGGTATCATACTGGTATAAGTACCAGCATCAATCTATAGCCTGACCACCTGGGCCACTGAATGCCACCATATGCACAAATGTTTTCATTACTTGAGGAAAGAATGTCAAATGTTTTAAAGGAGTGTTCCACAGCTGCATGACATTTTAAACCAAAATAATCATTTTGAAGATTGTGTGGTGCTTGCTGCCCTTCTCCAGATGTGAAACCCTCTAGTTTCTGAGCTACACATCCACAAAGATGTGCAGACAATTTCAAGCATGCTACTTCAAGACCATTCAGGCATGCCTGACACAATAGTAATGTCATTCAAATCCTGATGTGCTACAGGTAATACAGCATTTTCAAGGCCAAGAACATTGTTGTCAGGCTGTTCAGATCTGGCACCCTAGCCAGATGTCAGTGAGCACAATCTCCACTCAATAGTAAATGTTAAAGGGCTCTGTCAGTGATGAGCAGGCTGTGCAAGTTCCAACAAAAATTGTGTTCTGTGCTAAATGATATCAGAAGTTAAAAATGGTGGCTACTTTAATGTAGTGCTTGTTAATGTGTAAATAGTGCTTGTCCATATCCTGCCAACATCCTCAAATGTGAAATACTCCCTTATTATGATATTAAGTTCATGTATATGGAGCCAACAACTATGTGCATGCTGTATAATCACTTCTTGTTTTATACAGCATTCTGAAGATGACCACATTGTGGTGTTCAGACACAATTGTATAAAAGCAAGATTCCATGCACAGTATCCATTTTAATCTCCTAACAGCACTTATATCATGTATCAACAGCCATTGCTTGTTAACAACCACTTATTTTGACATCATATTAATCACCTCAACAATGTCAGTGTGACACCTCCATGTTCACCATTTCTTGCAAGTCTAGTCACCCACCTGCCTAACCATGTCAGTTTCATTGCTAGGCCGGCTGAATGTGAGGTATGTAGCACATACAAGTAAACAAACACCTGGAAGTATGAATAGAGCGGACACTGCTATCCAGTCCAAACTTCACAGCCACTTCAATGAGCGTAGGAACATAAGCCAATTAGATAGCGTGCAGCACCGAACACGCCAGACCCCGCCCACCACAAATTTCATGAGGTTATCAAACCTACCACAGTATAACAATTTAGCAAGGCTGAGAGCCCATTTCACCAAGATAAAGAAGAGGACACAACAGACCGACGGAAGACGACGCAATGTTTTGCAACTTCGATTCAAAGGAAAAGAATCGCGCATCCGCATTCAGCCCAATGCTGTCATAGTGATGCGGCGATATACACGGCGCCACATATGAAGCCCATTTATATGGCTACCAATTTGGTAGCATAAGAACTTTGTAAAGCGGATGTTTTTTCTTTGACCTGGCTGAATTTTATCGAAAAGTGTAAACATTCACGAGCAGTAATTATTTCGGTGAGAATAGATTTAAGAAAGATATGTAATTAAAAGGTACACTGCCTCTTTTAATGTTTTCAACCAATTTCCCTGCTTGACAGCGTGATTTCCCTTTACGTCTCATTACTGGGTCACGGATGAACCGATGGTGGGCGGATTCGGTATTCTACAACCTTGGCAGGCCGGCACCAGCTTGGCTGGCTCGCACTCGTAGGCTGCTGGGGGAGGTCGCCCGCCGCGCCAGATCTCGAGTGGTGGGGGCGCGTGCTGGGAGGTGGACGCGTGCGACGCACGGCGGCACGCTGGACGCTGACAAGGGGCGTGCTGCTTGCGTATTGTATTGCAGTGCCCTTGGGCAAGTTCGAGGGGCTCGGGAGTCGCCGGCTCTCAAACTGAATAAGCAAAAATGCCGGTGTTTATACGAAAACCATCGAAAGCATATTGGAACCAGTAGCCCCATCAGGTAAGCTCATGAACGGCGCGCTTCTTCTGTTGATCGGGCGCCAAGCGGTACGATTTTTGCAGAGGGAAATCATACGCTTAGGTCAAGAATAGCTATTAACGTTGTATGCATTCTCGATTTAGGCGACGCAAATGGGATATAAGCGTTTGTCGTGACGCAAGCGACTATTACAATATTTTGCAAGCTCAGCATGCCTACCAATCCGTGCAAGTCCTGGTTGTACGCATTAGCGTCAGTCGCAAACCCCGTAATTCCTATTCTGATTATGGGGTTGCCGATCCGTATTCTTGGTTTGTGCCTTGCCGATGGACGGTTAGCCGCATCAGCATCCAACGCGCGGGTCGGGATGCCACCGGTGTTGTCCACCTTCGTGTGCCATAGACCTTAGACGATCAATGATTTCCTATGGAGCGCGGTTGGATCCCTAAGAATCCCTGGATAGTAGCCCCCCTGGGGCTCCCGTGGAGCAGCGGTCGCATTTCGTCACAATGTCTTCGTTGTGTTGTTGCGTGAAGCCCTCAAATGATCAGGCGCGTTGGAATGAACAACGTTGAATTAGACGCCCTTCAAATGCCCTCGCTATGTATGCCTGTCCTTGCAGCCCGGTGCCCGCCTGTGATTTAACTGGAAGTCGTTAACGGCCAGCTACCGGAAGTTTGTCCATGCGTATCGGCTCATACACCTGTCCATCGCAGTGATCCAGCGTGCAACCCGGTCTCTTGAGATCAATGTTTCTTGCCGATGTATGGGATTGGTAACGTCCCCACAGTCCCAACAGGTGCTCGGGTGTATTGGCAGGTCTGCAAATTGTACAGCTGCATGCGGTGCGAATCTGATTGCGTGAACACCATGATGTGGTGTAAGAAAACGCTCGTGCATTGAGTTTACAGTTCATTTGCATTGTAAACTGCTATCAACACAGTTGCGTGCGTGTCACGAACCTTTGGGTAGCCGCCGGCCAGTCTGCGTGGACTCCTGTGTTTGCCATAGAAATGCATAGTGCAGGGTCGTAGTTTCGCAGAATGAAGGGGGGTGACGGTGAGGGCGGAACAGTGAAAAATGTCCCAACCTGTCCCTAAAAAGGCCAACAAACAGGTTTCTCTCCGACCTTTGTCCACTTTTCCCCTTAGTTGGGGAGGGCGGAATGAAGCCCAATTGGGGAGGGGGGGGGGAGGCTGATACTAAATATGAGGGTGGGTGAGCGAAAGCTGAAGCTTACTAGGAAACTACAACCCTGACATAGCTATATGTCTGTGCGACAGTAACTTGAACGGAAGAAATACGACCTTCGAAAAGACCCTCATTTAGCCTTAAAGGGAGTGCTCCACATTTGTATGGGGTTTTGAACTGAAATACCATCTCGAAGTCCTTTTGATGCAGCTCACGGCCATGCCCTTTTTTAAGACCCAAGGCCCCCTGGTTCCTGGGCTTAAGGACCGCAAAGATGTGGGGAGTATTTGAAGGTCACCTTGGCATTTATGACATTATAATGCCATTCAAATTTTACCACTTATTAAGCCATGTAGAGATCAATGCCAATAAAAATATAACGGCTGGGTCATTCATATCTGGTGTTCGTGAGCACGACTTGCAGACATAACGGCCGTCAATTGGCTCTCAGTGAATGTTGTGTAAGGCACGATGATGTCATCAAACAATGACGTACCTAAGAGTACATTTACCAAAGGGACTGTGTCGTACTGTGTTGAACTGTGTTATACTGTGTGTGAGTACTGTGTTGTCTGGAGCAGTCTTTTCTACTTAAAAATGTAACAACGGTTATGAATGAGCTTGTTTCATCATATCTGATGCGTACTTCAATGACTTCAGATTTGAAACATTCCCTTTAAATGGAGTGTTCCACATTTGTTTAGGGTTTTTAACAGAAATAACCATCTTGAAAGTAATTCGGCGCAGGTCACTGCCCTGCCCTTCTGAAGATTTAAACCCATCTAGTTGCTGAGCTACACGCCCGCGAATATGTGCAGACATTTTTTTGCACACTGTTTCAAGATCACCCAGACGTCCATGACGTCATAATAGCTTAATTCAGATGCCTCCATTCCACTGGTCATGCGGCGATCGAGGCCAAGAAAAAAAGGTATCGACCGTTCATTTCTGGTATTCGTGAGCACGATTTTAAGATATAACGGCCGTCAATTGACTCTCAGTCAATGCTGTGTGGGGTACGATGACGCAATCAAACAATGATGTGCTGAGGAAAATTCCACCTAAAAGTATACCATTAGTTATAAGCGAGCTTATCGCATCATATCTGATGATTGCTTCTTTATCTTCAAATGTGGAACATTCCCTTCAAGCCTTTGAAAAGCCTATGCACAAAGTCACGGAAAATTGAGCGCATTTTAAAGCTGTCTCTTACACGTAAGTTATGCAAACTTAGCGCAATATAACTTTGAGTATCATATGCACGCACAGCACGTGCATGCCCGTTTGTCATTCGTGTATGGCCAACGAAGTCAAAAGTCTTTCATGGCCGCACCGGACGCTCGGGTCTTCTTCGGCGTCGGATGATTTCATCGACCTTGGAGTAAATGCCAGATTCATGCTCTTTGTTAAAGGATATTACTTAACTACGTATCACATTGCGGTTACCTTTTTGACTCGCTTGTTCCTGCTTGGTGGGGTAAATACGCCCTGAACGGCATTCATGACATTTTGCGCCGCGTCGTCTTGCCTAGTGGTTCTGAAGCTGATGTCTGGTCGCCAAGAAGACTTATCTCCCCACAGTTAGTGCGATGCTATTGCCAACTGTGGCTCAACGTTGATAAAGGTATAAGTCCCCAAAACACAGTTGCGAAGGCCATTAGAGTTTAAGGCTACATCGGGCCAAATTTTGAAGTTCACCTGCAATAAGCCCGCTAGACTGTTGTGTCATGAATAAAAATGGTCATGTTTCGTGCCAACGGGGACTTAAAAAGTCATGCAATCCCACGCCCCCACAGGGAATGCGTCAGCAGCAGCCATCCAATCCCTCCATCACTGATCCCTACAATTGTCGCCTTTGTTCGCCTGTTTGTACACTTATTCAGTCAATACGGTGATCGTGGTATTCACTTCTTTCGCTGATCCATCTAGATATATCTGAGGGCTCAGTTGACCAGTTCGCTGATCAATGACATATATTGGGGATGAATGCGGGATGTTGAATGCTGAATTTTTGCCCTTGACCGGCCTCGCGAACACACTGCCACTCACGCACGCAGCAGCCAGCTGCTGGCATTAGAAGTACGAAACTGAGCGTAGCCGGCGATCCCGGTTAGAAAGCATTACTCGAGTGAATGGCTGAATATAATGGTGTGCTGCGTCGAGCATATCGCGCCGCCGGATGCTGACGGGCGCGAGCTACGCAGCATGCACAGTGCTGCCCTCCTGCGAATGTAGAATTAACGCCCGCACGACGTGCACAGGCTCTCCCCCCTCCACACTGACGTCTTCTTGCTTGGCCACTACTCGGTCCGGTCCGGTTTGCTGGCGTCTCCTGCAGAGCAGTGTGGGAGCATGATCCCGAGAACCAAAGACGCCCGTCCCGCATTACAGCGGAGCACTGCGGCGCAGTATCGCCCTCCCGACATCGATGAGTTGTTATCGGATCACGATTGCGTGTTGCGCAATGGGACGGCCTGGTGTTTTCGTCGGCGGCGTGGGATAGCAATCATAGCAATCGAGATGGGCGTAATTGAATGCAATGGTGATGTCCTTCAGCTCGAATGATCTGGCAGCAGACATGTGTGGTGACACCTTCTCTGTGGATTAGGGGTGGTTTCAGAGCGGCACTCTCCACCTTCCCACTTTTGTTCCAAAAACGGGTGGGGAGGAGCTCTAACATCTAAAAGAAACATTTTCAATGCATTTTTCTTATTGGCATTCATTGTTTGCCATTAAAGTGCGCATGCGAATACA
This sequence comes from Pollicipes pollicipes, assembly GCF_011947565.3. NCBI lineage: Eukaryota > Metazoa > Arthropoda > Thecostraca > Pollicipedomorpha > Pollicipedidae > Pollicipes > Pollicipes pollicipes. The sequence goes on along the minus strand of NW_023597054.1, from coordinate 22,362,184 downwards.
TTCCACTATCCAAAATTGCGGCATACACGTAAAAATATTTGCGTTGCTTTGAGACACGAGATGTTACACACCATGCAGGCAATTTTGCAAAGCGTACTGAAACAGGACTTTCAGTCAAAGGTTGACTGTCCCTCTCGGTAGTAAAATCCTGCATGCACCCCCGGATGGTTTCCAAGGGTTTGATAAGTGGCGGAACCTTTTTAGAGTGCGGAAAGAAAGCGAAGCCGGTTTACAAGTTTTTCATTTTTTTCTCACGCAACATCGTAAAGTCGACGTGAAGTCAAACTTTATCAAAGCTCGGTTGACTGCCCCTCCCCATTTTTCTGACGCTCCCAGTGAGAACTCCTGTCGAGATCCACTCGAGCTGGGACCACCTCCCTACGAAGACCCCATGTGCGGTACACGCCTGATTCTATGTACATACCTGCGGCGTTATACGCACACCGAACCGCTCACACCTTATGTGTGGTGCACGCCCGATTGTATGCACAGACCTGCGGCGTTATACGCTCACCGAGCCGCTCACACCTTATGTGCGGTGCACGCCTGATTCTATGTACATACCTGCGGCGTTATACGCACACCGAACCGCTCACACCCGATGTGCGGTGCACGCCCGATGAGATGCGTTCCTTCATTATCGTGGTTTGTTTCTTAGATCCTCTGATCTCATTATAGCCCCGAAACATCCGGACCTGTTCATCGGACATTCGCGAACCGAGGACACTTGTGAAAGTCTGTCAGAAGTCAGGCCTCTCCAAAATGGCGGCACCACCCGCTGATTCCGAGATCCGGTGTCGGACGCCGCCCAGTGATGCAGGCCAGATACGCTGCCTCCAAAAGGAGCGGACTTCATCAGCACGTCATCAGCGCGTGCGAGCGCGCCGCCTCCCCGGCTATCTGTGATCGGGAGTTCCGCGCGCCTTTGCCGGGACGCCAGGCGGCGCGCGGTGTTCGGCTGGTTAGCTGAGGCGCGGCGACGCGGCTGGGACGCAGCTGGTCGGCAGTCATGTCGGCGCCGTTGCCACGCGGCCAGAGTGGTTGTTGCCGGCGCGCTGGCCAGCCTCCGTCCTGGCTCCGGCGTTTGCAGGATTCGACGAGTTCTAAATCAGGCCACGAAGGGGTTTTTGGTAACCTCCAGCGATTTTGAGTGTCTTTCTGAGCGGCCTCACGTTATTCACTGGGGGGGGGGGGGGGGGGTGGGGGGGGGTTTGCTCATGCGGCGTTTGCCCGCCACCTCACTACTACAGCGCAGCGAAGAATGAAACTTGGCTGCTACTGCGCCCGTACCTGCCTTTTTGTGTTGTGTGTCGTGTGTAGCGCAGTATTTGTTTACGAGTCAATTGCAAATTCACAGGAATCGCAAATTATGCATGAGCCCTTTTATATTGTTTGATATGCATTGCGATGGCACTTATGGACGTCTGGATTATTTCTGATCAGTGTTGAAAGATACAAATGTTAGGTGGAGGCTAGTCACAGCTGACTGAACTGCGCTGCCGTTAGGTTTTATCGCCAAATATTTGCCGGTACTGCAGGATTCAAAAGGCTGCTTTCCGGGCAGATTTCTGAACAGGCGACAGAGCCCGTTCCATTGCCGCTCCTGGCAAGCCGGAGGGTCGGGTAGTGACCTGACCGAGATCCAGTGGTTTGTAGACAGCATGTACATGTATCCGCCTGCGCTCTGCGGTCACTAGTGTCGGGTAGTGACCTGACCGAGATCCAGTGATGTGTAGACAGCATGTACATGTATCCGCCTGCGCTCTGCGGTCACTAGTGTCGGGTAGTGACCTGACCGAGATCCAGTGATGTGTAGACAGCATGTACATGTATCCGCCTGCGCTCTGCGGTCACTAGTGTCGGGTAGTGACCTGACCGAGATCCAGTGATTTGTGGACAGCATGTACATGTATCCGCCTGCGCTCTGCGGTCACTAGTGTCGGGTAGTGACCTGACCGAGATCCAGTGGTTTGTAGACAGCATGTACATGTATTCGCCTGCGCTCTGCGGTCACTCTTTCGCTTCTTTGTCTGTTCTGGTTACGGAGTATGACGCTAATCTTCAAAATCGCCAGTCACACAGGAGCTCGTATTTGTGTTGATGGCCGCTGATTTCGCTCCGTCCGACCGTGCTGACCTCGTCTCGCTGGGATGGCGAGATGGAAAGGCGCGGGCCCAGCTCCGACCTGCGTCATGCCGCTACCCCTTAACTTGGGCTTTTCGTTATATTGCAGTGCTGTTTGCCAGCCATGCGTGATAAATCAAGTGGCATCCGACTGCCTTGGAAGTGTTTCAGCTCACCTCAAAAATGGCGCCACTCGTTGCCGGAAGCCGCACAAATCATGGGGAGGGAAGAGGTTGCAGGGTTGTAAGTGGCATGATGAACTGTTCAAGGATGCTGATAAGTTAAGCGTAGCAGTCGTTCTAGGCCCGGCCACTCAGAATGAAGTTATATCGCAAGTGAGACTCTGAGAGACTGAGACTCTGTCCGCAGTTTCTCTGATAGTAGTCTAGAGACACCGTTACAGAACTGACGTGCATTTGATAGCGGGTGATGAGGCATTGTTGGCAAAGATCAAGCCGATATAGTAAGAGGGCGTGCTTTGGCCTACGGGGACGAAGTGGTGCGTACTCCTCAGTAACACCTCACAAAGTGGCTAGAGAGCACGAACGTACCTCACCACCAAAAGAGGCTAATTCGTTTTGCTAGTATATGCATTTTATACATAGACACACACACACACACACACACACACACACACACACACACACACACACACACACACACACACACACACACACACACACACACACACACACACACACACACACACGCACGCACGCACGCACAGCACGCACGCACGCACGCACGCACGACAGCACGCACGCACGCACGCACGCACGCACGCACGCACGCACGGACACGGACACGGACACGGACACGGACACGGACACGGACACGGACACGGACACGGACACGGACACGGACACGGACACGGACACGGACACGGACACGGACACGGACACGGACACACCGGACACACACACACACACACACACACACACACACACACCACACACATATATATATATATATATATATATATATATATATATATATATATATATATATAGGTTATGGTGATATCCAGTGGTATATGTGGTAGTAGCTGTGATGCGAGGCTTTCTCCTGTGGCTAGGTTCTTCTGGTGCAGATGCGCACAGCACTGTCACCTTACAGGAGATGGACTGGGTTCTAAGGGTTTTTTTTACACGTCTGGTGTATACGCAGCGCGCCTTGCGGGCCGTTTTCTCCTGCGACGCACACCTATGCTGTTGGCGTGGGAGGCTGCGGGGCGGCGCGCCTCGCTCCACTGCGCGCGCTTGGAGCCTCGAGCCTCGGAGCCTCCGCTGTGCGCGCCCGGGTGCGGGCCGCCCGCCGGCGAGTACGGTGTCGCGACATTAGTGCGACGGCAAAAACTCATCGTGGAGCCGGCGAGCACAGGCCGGTCACCAGGCTGGCTGTTGGTCGGTGGCGGGTCGGAGAGCGGCCGGCGCCGGCCGGGCCGACGGTGCCGGCCGGCGGCAGCGACCCAGGCCCCGTTCCAGCAGCAGCAGCAGGCAGGCCGCCGACAGGCCGCTGCAGAGCGCCAGAAAGGCGGCCGAGAGGTCGCGCACGGTCAAACTCTGCTGCGAGCGGGTGGTCGGCTCGGGCTCCAGCTGCGGCATCCAGTGTTGGATGACGCCCGACTGCATCAGCCGCATGGTGGCGCGGTTCAGCAGCGGGACGAAGCAAGCGCCTTTGCGCACCGGCCAGGCCAGGCCCGTCTGGAAGAACCGCGCCCGCGTGATCAGAAAGCGGCGCCGATTGTGGCGGAACAGCAGGAAGCGGCGCATCACCATCAGCTCGGTGATGTAGGCCACGTCTGTCGCCAGCTGTGTGTCGGGATCGGCGAAGTCCTCGAGTTCGTAGAACTTGATGCGTTGCGCGATGCTGGCCAGCGTGGAGTCGGAACCGGCGTTGGACAGGACGAAGTTGTGCACGGCTGAGCCGTTGATAATGCTGGCGGGGACTGGGGAGGCCGCCAGGGCCCGCAACGAATCGATCGGCTTCTCGAAGAAGGGCACCGACAGCTCGGAGGTGAGCACGGTGCGGTAGCAAATGCTCATCACCAGGCAGAGCAGCGACCAGAGGCATAGGATGAGCCGCTGCGCCGAGCGCTCCGACACCAGCACCAGGCTCTGCGAGGTCAGCGTGTTGGCCGTGAAGAAGAGCGCCTGCCGGAAGCGGCGGCCCCAGGGCCAGCGGCGCGGCAGGATGTCCGGCACGCTGGCCAGCACCAGCGCCGTGCCCAGCACGGCCACCAGCAGCAGCATCCAGGTGGGGGCATCAAAGGGATGCAGGATGATCAACCAGCGCGGCAGCTGGCGCGGGCGCGCCACCATCAGGCCGTTGGGCTCCAGGTGGAACGGGTGCGTGTAGTCAACCACGGTGCCACGCTGCAGCGTGATGGAGATGTCGCCGATGGCCATGTCGGCGCGGCCGGCTAGGATCCCGCCCACCACACCCGTCCATGAGCCGTCCGCCCTCCGCGTGCCGAACAGGCCGCGCGTGGAGAGCGGGTTCTCGAAGCTGTAGCTGAAGCCCAGGTTAGCGGCAATGGTGGCCATCATGTTGACCTCGACGCCCTCCACGCTGCCGCCCACCGCGCCGCTGAAGTAGGCGAACAGCGTGCCGACGGCGGCTGTCGTGAGCACGCGCAGATGACGGCCGCGTAGCGAGACGCGATTCTCCACGAACAGGTCGTCGTCGCCGTCTCGGCCGGCATCGTCGCGCAGCAGCTCCGTGGCGCTTACCGTCTCCGTCACGCAGTCGATGTGGTGCACGTACACCCTGACGGCGCCGCCGTCGGCCGGCGTCATCACCGATGAGATGGCCTGCGCGTGCCGGAAGTCGAGGAGGCGGTGGCTGAACGAGGCGCTGATGTTCTTCTGGCGCTCGATGACGGCCAGCTGCTGGCAGCGGTAGCCCCAGCTGGCGAGCAGCGGCTCGGGCCGCGCCAGCTCGGGCCGCCGCCACGCCTCCTCGCCCAGCCAGAAGAGGCAGGCCTTGGGCCCCGGCTGCGGCTGCAGGCGGCGGCCGGCCGGCGGCGGCGCGCCCAGACACACCGTCTGCACCGAGCGGGCCGCCGCGTGTACGGCCGCCAGCACGCCGTCGGCCGGCGCGCCGCAGTCGCGCAGCAGCACGGTGTCGCGGCGGCGGGCCATGTGCGCCAGCACGGCCGCCAGCTGGGCGCCGCTGGTGCCGCCGGCGGCCGCCGCGCCGCCGAGCGCAAGCAGAGCGAGCGTCACCGCCGCTGGCGACATCAAGATCACGACTGACCTCACCCGGCCGCCACCGAAGCCACCGATGGCTTAGCCGGCCCACAGCATGCTGAAATATTCACCAAATGACGCCGCCCCCTTGATGTTTGTGTGATCCGCGTGACAAATGAAATTGCCGGCCTAATTTGAATGGGCGGGCATTGCAGGGCAAGGGTCGTTCGGTGCTTACAAGCGTCTAGCCGGTCGTAATCATTGTTCGCGCTCAATTGCATCCGCCATGACCAACCATGAGGGGCTGAATTTTTTATCAGCTACGACCAGACCGGAATAAGAGGCAGGCGTGCCACTGAGTTGATTGCTAATGGTACATCAAAGATGGAACAGGCAAATGAGATAAACGCTTTCAGGCTCGTAGATTGCAGTGGGGTCGATTGTGTGGTAGTCAGCGTCCCCTGTAAGTGAATTGAAGGCGTTTTCGTAATTGCATTAACTTGTAATGTGCCCACTACTCCATCGATAAGTGGATGCAGTTCATTGTTGACGGCGGCCTGTGACTGATTAACAAGTCCTGGAACATGTCTGGCATCATGCAACCGACCCCGGGGATCACTCTGAACACAATTAATATCGAACGGTCTGTAAGCTTGATCCGTGCACCTTTACATCTCATCGCTAAGCCGGCTGGCTATGCGTGCGCGGAGGATTTATGACTGTGTCCGAAGTAAATTTTAATCTAAGTTTACCGGATCTCGCCCAATGCGTGTTTTTGAGCTTTGCTACAGGCCTTTGTGCGGCTAGGCGAAGTATAGAGGGGACTCAAGCCTGATCACTCAGATGGAGGCGTCAGGTAGGCGGGTCCTTCAGGTGAGGGATTCGCGTACGTCCTGACACACGCCAGACGCCCAAGCGTGCGCCCCTTCCCCTCCGAGAGGCCCGCAAAGCTTACGTCAGAACCATTTGCTGCCTGGCGCGCTCACTGATCACACCTGCCGTAATGCCATAACAATTACTATCAAAAATATAATCACCAATGGCATTACCGGTAACATCCTCAATACCATTACCATTATCATTATCATTGCCAAAACCATTGCCATCGCCACGACCATTACCAATATCATTACCGATACCATTACCAATATCAGTATCATAACACTACCAATGCCATCGCCAATGCCAATAGGATTATCAATACCATTACAACTACCAATGCCATCACCAATACCAGTAGGATTATCAATATCAATATAATTACTAGTAGCATTACAAATGTCACTACCAATGCCATTACAAATGTCATTAACAATTATATTACCAATTCTATAGCCGATGTCATTACCAATGTCATCGCCAATACCATAATTGATATCGTTATCAATGCCATTACCAATGACATTATCAATACCATTGGCAATACCATTGATTATAACATTATCAATACTATTACCAATGGCATTACCAACCCCATGACCAAAATCATCACAAATGTCATTACAAATACCTTTGCCAACACCATTGGTACCCATTACGAATACCATTGGCTTATCATTATCAACATGTCAATACCATTATCAGTATAATTGTAAATACCATCACCGATACCATTGTCAAGGTTATCACCAGCACAATACCATTGCCAATACCATTACCAATACCACTGCGATCACCAATATCATAATATCATCAATGATATCATCAATCATCAACCAATATCATCAAAGTTGTGGGCACGCCCAGCCGGCCCGGCGGCACAGCATGCCGTCCCTGCCGTGTCGCAGCGCGGCCTCCGCCGCGCGGTGGAATGCGACCTACCGCCGCGGGCGCTGACCGCCGTCCCTTGGCGGACCGTACGGGACGCGTGATATGTGCGTGTATGCACGCTGACTTGTGAGTGATAGTTCACCCGAATTAAATGTTATGTCGTACTTGTGGGATAGTAGAGTCAGGACGCCACTGGATTCGGCCCAACACAGATCGCCGCGTCGCTACACGTCTCTCTCTGACCGAGCTCAGCTGAACCGCTGGACGAAGACATCACAATTACCAATACCATTACCACTAACAATGGCATTGTCAAGACCATTAGCATTAGCATTACCATTAACAAATTCATTACCAATATCATTACCATTAAAATACCATCGCAAGTACCAGTACCATTAACAATGATACTACCAATACCATTCCCGATGTCATTACCAGTATCACTACCAATACCATTCCAAATACCATTACCAATAGCGTTACCAACATAATAACCAGTATCATTACTAATTGCATTACCAATATCATTACCATTACTAGTTGCATTACATGTACCATAATCATTGCCATTACTAATGCCACTATCAATACCATTATCATTGCCAGTACCATTACCAATACCGTTATCAGTGTCATTGTCAGTACTATTACCATTGCAAGCACCATTATGGATACTGTTACCAATACCGTGTTACCACTATTACCAATGTCATTGCCCATACCACTACCACAGTCATCAATATGATTACCGACGCCACTGACAATGCCATTACAAATACCAATGTCAATGTCAATAACATTACGAATACCAATACCAATACCATTACCATTGCCAATGTCATTGGCATTGGCAATACCAAACCCGTTATCAATGTCATTGCCATTACCATTACTTGCCATTACTAACACGGTTACCAATACCATTACCAATACGATTTTCAAGAACGTTACCAATACCATTTCCAGAACCGTTACCAATAACATTTTCAATACCATTATCAATACCATAGGGTTTAAATAAGAGTGTCGGCCGAATTTATACTACAACGTGTGAACGGGAAACACAGCGACGCAAACATTCTAACAACTCAAATGGTAACATATCAGCCAGCGCATTCTTGCCAATCCAATGGATTCCCGGTGATCGAAGAAACTAAAATGAAAAGCGTGGCAGGACAATCTGCAATTGACGTTCGTCTTCGTTTACGCTCAAATGTGCGAGCAGTGTTCAGCAGTCCATCCCGATAGGTCAGTTGGTTAGGGCGGGTCGTTCCGATCCACCCACCTGTATCGGGATGGTTTCGAATGGCTCAGTCGCCCGCTGTCTCCCCATTGACAGGAATGGCTTGTGGCCGGTGGCGGTCGCGGCCGCCAACGGTCAGATGAGTTAGGCGGAGGACGGACCGTGCCGAACACGGCACGGAAACTTCCGTATTAAATTCTGCCGTTGCACTGGAATTATACGATCGGATGGTAAGATCTAAGGGTTCACGCGTGCTCTAATTGGCGTGTGATCTGAATCCAGAAATCCGTCCTTTCAAAATCTTCGGATCAAATCTTGTAAGAAGTATTCCCCTAGTTGCAATTCGCTGATAAGTGTACGATGAGCACTTCCTTGCGTGCACATATATGAATTTCCGCACTTACAGACCAGAATTGTGATATCATTCTCTTTGTCGTAGGGGCTTGGTGATATTTGGCCGCTTGACGTTCTGTGACATTTGTACACATTCCACATCATCGTCTTCCCTGATTTAATCACCATAACGGTGGTGAGTGAACGGTAGCAATTTAATCAGTAAGACGCATTGTATGTCGTGGGGGAGGCATGGCAATAACAGATGGTGGACGTCTTCTGATGTAGCATTTGCATACCAATCCACGAACAAAGTTCTGAACAAGTGGGTGGCTGCGGTTGCGGCCAGGCTCAGCCATTTCAATCGAAAATATCAGCGAATCCTCAACAGGTTACAGTTTGCCTCAGCTTGACTAAGGTCTTGCAAACAAAAAAGCGCAAATATTTTAGACAGATACTGGCCACGATAAACAGGGTTATATGCCTGTAGCTTGCAGTGCTCAACTTTGTTTATACCACAGGTATTTCAGAAAGGTGACACTTGCCTCGTTCCGGTCGGTTGCCAGCGAATCTACCGGTGTTACTTGTCCGACAGTTTTGGGATCTGGGAGCGCGTCGTAGCCGGTGCATTCGCTCGCATCGAGCGCCCAGTTTCATGGCTTCATTTGCTCCGGATGCTGAGATTTAACATCAGTCGTCAAGAACGCCCCCAGCTGGCGGATATATATATATATATATATATATTATATATATATATATATATATATATATATATATATATATATATATATATATATATATCATGTATATATGTATATAGCGGATATATTTCCGCCATACAGATGTACCGGATATATATATATATATATATATATATATATATATATATATATATATATATATATATATATATATATATCTATCTATCTATCTATCTATCTATCTATCTATATCTATATCTATATCTATATCTATATATATATATATATATATATATATATATATATATATATATATATATATATATGCACATAATTATGCATGTATGTATGCGGTTTGCATACGGAGCGCGCCCGTCTGCATGTGCGGCTCAGCTTTTGATCATCTATCACCCGCTTCTTTCTCCGTCATTATAACTTAGTCTCGTTTCAATGAAGCCCTTGACTGTCGAGATGTGGGCTCGGTTTCGATCCATGTTCTTCAGCCTTTTTTCAAGTTGGAAGTGTTCCATTTCATGCTGTTCCTGTTTCACGTTGATCCAGCGGGGGAGATTTGAGTCGCTGTCACAATGAAATGTCTTGGGAAAAACCCGCTGGATCAGACAGCTTGTATGCAAAGTGTATGTGTATGCAAACCATTTATGCGGCACACGGTTTAAAGAATGGGGATTCTTGCTGATGAAGTGTGCACAACCCTGTAATCAGTGGCTGCAACACAATAACTTCCAGGGACTGTGATAGCCGCACCGGGCCGGGCCGCTCAAGTTTAAAATGTCATCTTGGAAAGAGTACGGCTCACTCGACTTGGGGCTCGTTCGTGATCATAGTTTGGAATGTGGTGACGTGTCCTCAGTGAAAACAGTGCTCTTCTACTTTGGCATGCTGTTGTGCAGACGCTCCGCTGCATCCATGTAGGTATCCACTGCTTCCGCGTCCTCCATACAAGCGGATCCCAGCTGACACGCGGGCGCTCCGTTGTACCAATGTATATTCCACTGCCTCTGCTTCCCCCATACTTACGGATCCCAGTTGGGATGCGGGCGCTCCACTGTATCAGTGTAGGTATTCACTACCTCCGCTCCCGCCATACTAGCGGACCTCAGATGTTATGCGAACGCTGTCTTGTATCCATGTAGGCATCCACTGCCTTTGCTTCCTCCATACTAACGGATCCCAGTTCACATGCGGGCGCTCCACGGTATCAATGTATGTATGTATGTATGTATCAATGTATCCACTACCTCCGCTCCCGCCATATCAGCGGTTACCAGCTGTGGGTGATTAAGAGGGTGATGCCAACACACATGATATGAACTCTCAGGGATATGCCCCCAAACCTGTTTTATAAGACCTGCATCCCAAATTTGATCGGATTCCTGTTCCGGTTTGTCATGTTGCTGAAATGCAGGGTATGCCTGCTTCTATCCCTGAATGTTCCCTCAAAAGACAAATGCTTTCAGGTACTAAGCTCGTCTGCGGCAAACGCACTGACTGCGCCTTTGGTGTAATGACGTATGTTATCTTGTGACTAGGCTTTGTATTACCGTTGTGTCGTACATGGCGCGGAATTTTGTTATGTCATATAGTCTGCATGTCACCTTAAGTACTGATTCTACTCCAACCCAGAAAAACACTCCATGACATCGGGCATGACTGAGGAACGGGCCCACACTGCGCATAATTTAATCAATCATGAATCGTCTTTTGGGATCCCGTACCCATTTTGCATTACTGACGGCGGATCGTTCGGCATCCAAGATCCCAATCTCAAGTTTCTCGCTGGTTCTTTCAGGATTCAGGGTCCGGGTTAATCACAAATTTCTTGCTGGATCTTTCAGGATTCAGGGTCCGGCATAATCACAAGTTTCTTGCTGGATCTTTCACGATTCAGGGTCCGGCTTAATAACAAGTTTCTTGCTGGACCTTTCAGGATTTAGGGTCCGGTTTAATCACAAGCTTCTTGCTGGATCTTTCAGGATTCAGGGTCCGGTTTCAGTTTTTGACGAGATGTTGCGGGACCAATTTCATCGCAGGCTTGCGTGGCCTCACACAAAGGAAGACCAGGATGATCTGTCCATTTCCAGTTGTTAGTCTGACAACCGCAAGAGGTGCCCCGAGTTGTGGCATCTACCGCATGTCTACCATGCCATCAAACCACAAACAAACCTTTACCTCGTAGATGCGAACTAATTGATTTTTGAGATGCTAAACTGACTTCATAGGCCAGTAATAACTCTGGGTGAACATGTGGTAAATGTACGCGCAGCTGCATGGTCTCTAAGCTGTGCGGAGAAGAGAAGCTGCAGCTGAACAGATTCTTGGCAGACTTAAGATGCTCTAAATGGGGCAGTTTTCTCCGTAGAGAAAGCTTTTGTATTCCTCCAGTTTTTTATCCATTTGCTCATTTTGGCTAGACGCAAGATTTTCTTGTATCTATGGATTCAGGCTTACAACACACTTTGGTCCTGGAGGGAAACAACTTTCGGCTAACTGGAGTTTCATCTGAGAGCACCTCAAACCTGTGAGTGCCTCACAAACCCCACAAACTGAGTGCATCACAAACCTGCCGCAAATCTGTGCAGCCGTAGACGGCTCTCTTCCACTCAACTTGGAAACACTCAAGCTACCCATCTGGCCATGCGTTTACCCACACTTTTTGCTTCTTTGTGAAGTCAATTTGTGATCTAAAAAAGGGAATTAGTTCAACGCCATGAGGTAGACATCTTTGAGGGTTTGATGCGAGGGTAGACATTCGGCAAATCCGTCACAAATCAAGCAACCTCTCGTAGGTAGCTTTCTCTCGCGCGAGGCAAGCAAGTCTGCGCCAAAATGGACACCGCATCATGCTATCGGAAAACTTCTTTAGATCTGTTTTTAAGATCGCCGCCCGGCCGGCAGTGTGCCGTTTTCGGTCGGTCTGCGCTGGACCGCGTTCGGCGAGTGTTGTGAGACCACACGTCAGTGAACACCGGACAGCGGTGCCAACGCACCCCCGCCTGTCAGCCAATACAACCCCGTCTGTCAGTCAATACACCCCCGCCTGTCAGCGCCCGGCTGCCATGAATGCGTCGGCCCCTCTGGGTGACGTATGCCCCACATCCATCCCCTGGCGGGGCAGGGGCTGTCACGGCATCCCATACCGCCAAGGCCACCGGGTCAGGGGCAGAGAGAGAGAGAGAGGAGAGAGAGAGAGAGAGAGATAGAGAGAGAGAAGAGAGATAGAGAGAGAGAGAGAGAAGAGAGAGAGAGGAGAGAGGGAGAGAGAGAGAGAGAGAGAGGAGAGGGAGGGAGAGAGAGAGAAGAGAGAGAGTGAGAGAGAGAGAGTCGCTTCACTGGACCAGCGGTTAGGGTTGGCCGGTGCAGCACCTTTCCTGGCAGATCGGGAGACACGTCTCCACCCGCGCCACCCTTCGGCTGCCGCGGAGCTCCGCCGAACAGCGAGGGTGGTAGTTTTCATACTAATGCTGGGCTCGTCGTGGGGTGGCCGTCTGAGTTGTTGATCAGCGCACGTAATGACGCATGACTGTCGTTAGCGCACCACCACTGGCAGAAATGGGGATGAGCGGCGACCGCTGAGGATAGCAGAGGAGTCGGGCAGGCCGCTCCAGCCTCGCCCTGTTACCCCAGTCTCAGCAGACGGGCCAGCCACTGCGCCCGCAGAGCGCGAGCGTTCGGCCCGATTACTCAGCGGCGAGTGGGCTATATATAGCTGGGCGCATGGGCCGCCGCCGACCGCCCTCCTGTCGGCGGCGGCGGTAGGTAGGTGGGGCTCGGCGGACTCCTCTTGCGGGACCGTGCGTGCTGTTTGTTCTGGCCGTCAGTCGACGCCGATTCTCCACGCAGGAGGGCGGCCGGCCTGGCAGGCGGGAGAGCGCTACTCAGCTGTCTCAAGCACGCCACGCTCCAGTCGTGCTATACTGAATGAATGAACGTGCTGCTCGGATTGGTTTGCGCTGGTAGCTATGGGCTCAAAGAACAAGTAAAGCTTGTTGCACGTGCCCTGAACTTACCACCCAAGCTTTGTTCCAATTCATCAGAAAAGAGGGACGATGGAAGCGATAGGTAGCTCCCCCACCTCCCCCCCCCCCCCCCCCCCCCACTGCAGCTCCGGAAGCATGGCATTTGATGGTAACGTCACGATGCCGCACGGAAAGACCCAAGGTAAAAATCAATCCCATTAATTCCTCTGAAGATCCGCCAGCACTGCATCAACGCTGCTACCTCCGACCTTTCCGCCAGTGTTGCCGGTTAGGAGTTCCGTGTTGCCCTGCACGGCAGGTCCGCCGCTGGCACGTCAACCCTCTTTGGCTCGTTGTCAGCTGACCTTTCCATATCGTTCGGCGAACAATACGTTTATGCTCGTGAATTGGTACCTAGTGTTTCTGGATAACCTCTATATGTTGCCTGCCCCCGGCGATGTTGAAAAGTACTCCTCTGGTGGAATACGAACTCATATGCCTCCACAACGCAGGCGGCGTCATCTGGTTGGCATGTCGCACCGTGCTCGTCGAGTGGCGGACGTAGCTCACGTAAACCCAGTTGCCGTCTGCATTTTGCCTGGTGATGCCGGCGCGTGCAGGGCGTCCCCGTCAGCTGCGGTTGCACGCGTTGCACGCGTGCACGCGTGCACGCGCCACGCCCGTGACCCGCCAGCGCCGGGCGGCCCCGCCCGCCCTGCCGGCCGCGCCGCCCTGCGCCGACCCATTGTGACGGCAGGTCGGCCGCGGCGCGGAGCGGCACGGCACGGCACGGCTGCGGCCGGCGTCATTTTTAGCCGCCGCGTCTGGCCGGCCGATCACGGCCGGTAACCGACACGGCCGACGTGGCTGTGAAAGATGGCGCTCAGCCTGTTCACGGACCAAGCCGTGCTGGGCGGTGTCCGTCACGCGTCTGTCCCCGACCGACCCACGGACAGGGTCGGTCACGGCTCAAGACACGCGGAGCACCGTTCGCCGCGGTCCAGGCCACTCTGGCGTGGCGGCTGGCGTGAACTAGAACACGCCGATGTCTAGAGCCCTGATATCTGATGTCTGGATGTCTGATGTCGAGATGTCTGATGTCTGATGTCGGTGGCTGTGACCTAGCGTATGGCCCGTGGACACAGCGCTGTCGGTGATGACGGGAACGCCCTGCGGCTGTTTTCGGACGAGTGGTGGCGCCACTAAAGGCCGCGGACACGAGTTGCCTCGTCGTCACCGAGCCGGCTGCCGTACTCCTGACCTCTCCGGTCTGAGAGCAGCGCTCGCCCGGCTCCGGTCCGGGTTCAGGGCTGCCAGACTGACAGCGCACGCCGCGCGATAACGCGTACGTCCTGTCACTCGTGCCACCCCAAAGTTGTGAGGGGGAGGCGGGGGGGGGGGGGGGCGGGTCAGGGGCGATCGAAGTGGGGCGGAGCCGAGAGCGGCCGCGCGATCGATGGCGGCCGGCAGTGTTGACCCCGCCTGTATGCTGAGAGCTGCGCCCGATTACTGCAGAACTCTGACGCGTTACTGCCAGGCTTGGTACTAACGACCGCGTTGGGCAGGCCAGCCGGTTCCCCCCGCCCCCCTTTGGCGTTCTGTGTGATATTGATCCTCGTGCGCGACGAATGCATTTGAAAAGACGTGGTCGTGTGTGCAGCTTACCGAAATGCATGCACGCTGCAAGGAACGCGGTCCATTGCTTCAAAGACCATTTCTTTGGACCCGTTGGTCATTGTTAAGTTGTGCGGCCCCACGTCCCGATCATGACATGTGCATAATAACGTAAGGGGGGGGGGGGGGGTACTATTGCGCCGGGAGTCGTGCCTTGATCGGCGTCTGCTCTTCTGATGACCGTGTCCTATGCTTCTCCTGCCTTGAATTCCCAGCGGACTCGTTCACCTTTACACAGTGGAAACCCACCCGGCGGCGCTGGCTTTTTTCGACAGCATAAGAGCTGTCGTCCTCAGAAATCAGTGCCGCCTTCATTATGGATAGACAACTGCCCCTCGCCTACCCGTCCCCTCGGTAGACCTTTGGGTTTTAGTTGCTGAACATTGCCAAGCGGAGGTTGAGCTCAAAGAGGCGTGAGTGCACGGGCTCCACCGTCGAGAGAATGCGGCATGTCTTGCAGTTGCGTGCCCTGCTGCATAGCTCATATTGAGATCAGAGCCTACTCGTCGGGCGTTTGATCTATTGCTGTGTTAACTGTCGAGATGAGAGTCTCCTCGGTTTTACATTTTCCTTCAAAATTTCGTCGGTGATGTTTCCGGCCACTGTTAGTGTCCGTCTTCCGTTATGAAGACGTTTGATCTTTCAAAGAGAAGGAAAAAACATAGGACTGGTTTTGTTGCAAATTGTCATGTGTATCTCTTACAGTTTCGATGCTGAGACAACCGTGTGCTCAGAAAGTCACGTTAAGCAATGTTCGTAACTCTCGGACGTTCACCGCGTTCTTGTTCATATTTCAACCTGGAACGCTTCCTTTGTGGCAAGAGCCCAAGCACTGCCTTGGACGACATGAGATGTGTAAATTGCCGCGTAACGGCTGGGCTCCCCGTCATGTATCGGTGCTTGCTACGCACTTGAGTATTTTTACTCACGCGTTCAGGCCAGATTGGCATGGAGACTGTTTGTCACAGGCCTGTCCCGTCTGTGTGCCATATGTTGTTACTCACGCGTTTAGGCCAGGTCTCAGGCCGTGAGACATGACATCGAGACCATGTGTCACGGCCTGTTTCGTTTGTGTGCCGTGTACTGTTACTCACGCGTTTAGGCCAGATCTCAGGCCATGACACATGACATCGAGACCATGTGTCACGGCCTGTTTCGTTTGTGTGCCGTGTGCTGTTACTTACGTGTTCAGGCCAGATCTCAGGCCGTGAGACATGGCATCGAGACCATGTGTCACGACCTATTTCGTTTGTGTGCCGTGTGCTGTTACTTACGTGTTTAGGCCAGACTGGCATTGAGACCATGTGTCACGGCCTATTCCGTCTGTGTACCATGCGTTATGAGACGGCACTACGGTTTGAAGGGCAGGCTCATTGCCATGTTTCCAATGGCTACCTGCGTTACAGGTGACATCAATTCCTTCGGTTCGGTTGTTACCAACCCAATCGCTTTTTGGTACTGCATATAGGTACTTGCGACTGTATTAGCCTGAACCGTTCGGTCAAACTGTTGGTAAATTTTGCATTACTGCTGAAATATGTTATAAAGAAAACAAAGAACATCACGCATTGAAGCCTAAATCAGCAAACGCATTTATTATACAAAGCCTTTTTGCCTAAGCCGTACAGGCCTGAAGATGTTCAGCATCGTGTGATGGCGAAGGGGCCAACGGTGTTTTCATACTAAGGCTGGGTCCCCTTCAGCTGCCAAGACCCGGTCCGGCTGCCAAAGAAAGCTGCTGTCCCATGTGTCGAGTGATTTATGACCGCAGAGTCGCTCGTGCGAGGATGATGTGCAGGACAACTTTCGTGTTACAGCTGTGATCATATGAACTCCGTAGCTCATCGACATATGCGCTATAAACATCGTTTTTTAGTTCTAAGGTGTTGCTTTGGTTTTGCTGCAACTGATGGAGGTGCAGTATTGATGTTGCCTCGCTGGCCTGGATGTCAGTCGAAGTCGAAGCGACAGGGGCACTCGAAGCGACAGGGGCGCCGCGGCGCAGAGCCGGACATGGCGTCACACCGCCGCCACCAACAGCGTCCGGACCGTAGCCGTGTACGGGCGGCGGCGCGGCGCGTTTGCCGCTCTGCGCGGGCGGCGGCCGCTGCAGCCGGCGTGGCCGCGGCTGGCCGGCCGAGCTGGTAACCGCGAGCCGAGCTGGTAGTCCAGCAGGTAACCGCGACTGGCCGGCCGAGCGTATCCAGCAGGTAACCGCGACTGGCCGGCCTCCCCCAGGTCTCGCGGCTGGTGATCCTGCACGAGGAGGCCGAGGATGGCAACGCCATGCCCGACCTGCAGCGGCCCGTTCAGGCCGTCTCCAGGGCTGTCAGCAACCTGGTCAAGGTCAGTCAGCCGCCGCCTCGGCGGGTCGAGGCGGGCTACCTGCCGACTTCACCGGTCAGGGTAGGTTACCTGCCGTCGTCGCGGGTCGAGGTCAGTCAGCCGCCGCCTCGGCGGTTCGAGGCGGGCTACCTGCCGACCTCACCGGTCAGGGTAGGTTACCTGCCGTCGTCACGGACCAAGGTCAGATAGCTGCCGAATCCGTGTGTCAAGGTGAGGTAGCAAGCGCCTTGACGGGACGAGGTAAGCCAGTGGCCGCGTTTAACTGTTGATGCCTGCGGGATGCCGGATCTGAAGGGATGCCGTCTGCCGTCCGATAGGGCCTTTAGCCCCAGGTCTAGTCCTCCCGCTCTAACGGCTGCTCAGACGGGTACGGGTGATTTGGGAGAGTTTCACCTTCGCCTGAAGACGTGAAGGGAACTCGCCAGTTGTCTCAGTTAGTTGGGTCATCTTATCAATTAATGGCCAGGGACGTAGCTACGCTTTATATGCCACTTGGGTTCATTTGTGTTTTAGTGCCAGTTGTGCGTAGCCAAACACGTGGTCATGTATGGTAAACATACAGAATATGGTGAACCAGGGAACCAGTGACCAGTGTACCATGCGTAATCCCCTCCGCCATGTTAAGCTTAAAGTGCAGTTAACTACATATGAATATGTAAGTATTGACTACACACCCATGTAAGAAAAGTGCAGTTGACATTAGCGTGCCTCGTGACTTGACCCTTCCGCTGTGAGCTGGTCCTGACCTGAGCCTGGCGGTCATGAGCAGGCGGTGACCTGAGACTCCCCGCCGTGGGTTGACCTGACCTGAACCTCGCCCCAGGCATTGTAATGCATTAAGTCCGTCCCGAAGCTCAGCTGGTTAGAGCGCCTGCGTTCAGATTTACCCAGCCGTGGCGGGGTCGGTTCGACCCGTGGCGGGTTGGGTGGGTACAGCCGGTGGGAGCGGTTGCGCCAGAAGGTCAGGTGACGTCAGAGGGCAGGTCAGACTGTTCAGAGCATTTGGCACATCAGGCTTCCGTCGCAAAGTTCTCCCGGCATCACGTAGAATTTCATGATCGGATGATGAAGTCAGGCTCACGCCACAAACACCACTTAGCGTTGTCGCTGATGCCTAGGTCTACTCAATCGAAAAAAAATACGATTTAGTCCGGGCCTTTGAATTGATGGACTTCCGGGTGAACTCCCTCGCTAAGCAGTGCTCTTTGCGTGAGCTCTGACTTCAGCACCCGATCGTAAAATTTCGGACCAACGGTAGCATTTGGGGGAAAACCTGAAATCGAAACAGACCTGAATCACCGTGAACCGATCTGACCCAAGCCTTCTGCCGTCAGCCGACTTGAAGTGGACCTCCCGTCATCAGATGACTTGACGTAAGTCTCCCGCCGTCACTTGACCTGAGCCTCCGGCGTTAGCCGACGACTTGAATTTCCCATCGTCAGCTGACTTGACCTGAGGTCCCCGCTGTCAGCTGACTTGGCCTGAGCTTCGCGCTGTGAGCCGGCATGACCTGACCTCTGTCGGCCGCAGGTGGGCCGCGAGACCATCAACTCCAGCGATGACCAGATACTGCGCCAAGACATGCCGGCCTCGCTGGTGCGCGTGGAGCAGGCGAGCCGCCTGCTGGAGGACGCCTCGTCCATGCTCAAGATGGACCCGTACTCGCAACCGGCCAGGTCAGCGACGGGGCAGCGCCGGCATGACAGAGACGGTGCAGAGGAAGTGGCAGGAGCACCGGGTGGTGATCACGGACGCATTAGCTGAGCGCAGCAGTCTGGTGACAGTGTTGGCCGCCTGCCAACAGTCAGCGTGTGGGGCTACTTAAAGATGGATTAAAGTGCAGGACTTTAGGCTGAGACCTTCGCTTCACTTTATAGCCACTTTGATGCTATAAAGCGGACGATGCTATTGCTTCACTCGATAAGGTAGATGCATTACAGGCGATGCGATAATTATGTCCCCTACGTCGCACTTGGGCTATGGCTTGAAACTAGTATTTTGCTGTCACAAGCTGTATTGCTATCTCTAAAGTGTTTAATCCACTATGTAAGTCAGTCGGGCGTCGTATACCCTTTCTCAGCTGCTTAAGGTGAAAGGCCTCGTTTCCAATGGTGATCAAGGTCACGGCGGCGACAGGAAAAACGCGAGTCGTACGACGTAGTGCGCCGCAACCGGTTCTGGCCGCGCCGCGTGCACAGTTTGGCGCATGCCATGGCGCGGCTAGAAGGCGCCAACCCCAAGCCTATTATGAGCTGCTACCAGTCGCCAGCAAGCCCAACAGACCATGCTAATCTTCTCAAAGGCACATCTCCGGCGTTATCTTCCGTGAGCCAGCTAGTACGGCTAATTCGTCGGTGCCCTTAACACTAATGACGGTACCGCTGCCAAACTTGGGCTTTAATCACAGCGCACTGCCGCATCGGACAGCACGCGCGACGGAGGCGTGTGCAGGTGGTGGGGCACGCGCTCAGTACGGTTCGAGCTCGTCACGAGCAGGCCATGCTCCGCCGGCGTAGCCCCCTGCCGGCAGCGTCCGATGACCCGTCACCCGTCCGGGCGTAACGCGCTCGATGAGCGGCGGCTGTATGGCGTGGGCGTCGCACGTTCGGCTGGGCGGGGGCCGCGCTGCAGGCCGCTGCTGCGTAGACGCGTCCGTAATGGGCAGCAACGAGCGCCACTGGCTGCACCCAGTGATGCCGAGGGCGCACGGCGCAGCTGACGACAAACTGCCGGACTGAGGTGCGAAGGACACGCTCTCTGCAGAACGGACAGGGTCCAGTGAGTGGAGAGGGGAGGGAGTTTGGAAGAGCACGCTTTCTGCAAAGCTGACAGGAACCGGCGGGAGGGGCAGGAGGTGAGGTACAAGGGGCACGATTTCTACAGAGTGGACAGGGCTCGGCGGGAGGGGGGGGGGGGAAGTGAGATACAAGGGGCACGCTTTCTGCAGAGTGGACAGGGCTCGGCAGGAGGGGCGGGAGGGGAGGTGTAATGGACACGCTCTCTGCAAAGCGGTCAGGACCCGGCGGGAGGGGCGAGAGGGAAGGTGCAACAGGCACGCTCTCTACAAAGCGGACAGGGCCCGGCAGGATGGGCGGAAGGGGGGTGGGGGGGGGGGGGGGGGGGGGCACAAGGGACACGCTTTCCGCAGAGCGGACAAGGCCTGGCGGAAAGGGTAAAAAGTGAGGTACAAGGGGCACGCTCTCTGCAAAGCGGGCAGGACCCGGCGGGAGGGGGGGGGGGGCGGGAGGAAGGTGCAAGGGACACACTCTCTGCAAAGCGGGCAGGACCCGGCGGGTGAGTCGGGGGGGAGGGGGGGGAAGGCCGGACAAACGACGTTGTGAGCCTAGAGTGACTGTGTACATGACTGACATTGGTGACTTCAGTGTTGAGGGGTATGGGTTGCCCGTCTGGTCTAGAATAGTGCTACAGGTTATTTCCGGCAATTGATTTTATTCTCCAGGCTATTCGTTATGGCGTTCTATTATTGAATGTTGATTTAATCATGGGCAAAAACACGGATGGCGGAGTTGGCTGGGGCCGGGCATTGATCTCGACGATGACGATCCACGATCGTGATTGCGATCCCCGGCCTGCAGTGTGCCAGATCCTATATATCTGGTCCAGCCGCCTAGAGATGTGACGGGCGCGGGACAGACCACCGCTGGATGGACGGACCAGACCGGACGGGCCACCGCTGGACGGACGGACCACACGGACCACCGCTGGGCTCGCGTCACGCCACCGGTCCATGAGCGGTCCATCTGTCCGGCCGCTGAGCCACGGAAGCTTGGCAGAGATTTAAGAGTAGCGTTAGTCAGCCGCTGCATCTCACTGGCGCTGCGGTGGTTGCGAACGGTGATGGCAGGTGAATGATCGCAGTTGGAGTGATCGCAGTTGACGGCGGAATGTTGATGTGCGGCATCAGTGTGTGGGCTGGCAGATGGCTGTGTTTGGCAGCGGCATTTAAAACGGGAGCAGGCTTTGCGAACGGCTGGACGAAACAAGTATGCTATGTCTGCCAAAATAACGGACGACCAACATGTGAGCGCATCCCGAGATGAGTAACATCAAAGGCGAGGACCACACCAGCAATTTTGCCGCACTCATGGAATGTTAAGTAAGCACTCCGGATGGTGGGCCCCTAGCCTCCAGCCTTGAGCAGGGCTCTCGCTCCCTTCGGTATTCGTCGAGACTGTGCAGAACGGGGCAGCTGTCGGCGCCGGCGCCGGGACGCAGCCACATCGGGTGACGACACGCGCCGTCTCGTTAACAAGACACGGTGCGGAGCGGCCGTCGTCGGCCGGCCGGGCAGAGCGGTCAGCGCGGCCGGAGGGGCGTCTCCCCCGCGGCGCCGGCCGCCCGTCCGTCTGATGGTGTTTGTAAACAGGGCACGGCCCGGTGCCCGCGGCCGGTCCGAAGCTGGCGGCCCGCCCGCACGACCGGCCAGCCCGCACCGCCCGGTCCCGGTCGGCTGGCACGGCAGCTCGTTCTGACCGCCGCCGACCGCCGGCGGCTGCTGGGCGTGGCCGCGCCAACGGCAGCTCGCGCCGCGGGGCCGCCCAGAGCGCCCGACGCGCCCAGCAGTGTGGCGAGATAAGACGAAAGCTGATGAGAAGCGACATTTTTGGGTCATTCAAAGGCCGCGGCCGAGTGCAGCAAATCGTATCAGCAGAACTCCGAGTGTTGGCTTAGGCTGAGGAGGCTCTCCAGCCTGCTTAAAAACCTGTTTACATTTAGGTCTGTCTTGGACCGCTGGAAGCCAGCCGCGCCACGGCTAGACTATGGAAGTCCGTCCCGTGGGTTACCCAATACCCATAACCAGCCACGCCCCGACCAGACTATAAGCGTCCGTCTCATGGGTTACCCAAGACCCATAAGCAGCCACGCCCCCACCAGACAATAAGAGTCCGTCTCATGGGTTACCTAAGGCCCATAAGCAGCCACGCTCCGACCAGGTTATAAGAGTCTGCCATGTGGCTTATCCGATGATCACAAACAGCCACTCTCCGACCAGACTATAACTGTCTGCTCTATGGGTTATCCGATGCTTACAAATAGCCACGCCCGGACCAGACCATAAGAGTCTGCCCCGTGGGTTACCCGATGCTCACCTCACAAACAGCAGTGCTCGCCGCGTGCCTGAGTCGACCACCGCTGAGTACCTCCCACCCACCGCGCCCGTCCGTTCTGCTGCAGGGGGAAGCTGATCGACGGCTCGCGCGGCATCCTGCAGGGCACATCGTCGCTGCTGCTCTGCTTTGACGAGTCGGAGGTGCGCAAGATCATCGTCGAGTGCAAGCGCGTGCTGGACTACCTGGCCGTGGCCGAGGTCATCGAGGGCATGGAGGACCTGGTGCAGTTCGTCAAGGACCTCAGCCCCTGCCTCACCAAGGTACTGTCTGCCTGCCCGCTGGAGGGGCAGGTATCTGTAATTTCCACCGATGGCTGCACACGGTCATGCGCGTACTACTCGCTGGCCGTCATCTCCACTGCCCAGCTCCAGATGGTCGACGCTGCAACTGCGGGGCGCGGCGACGGCTCCACCCCGACCCGCCCACCTCACCCTTCGCTGCAGATCTAGGGCGCACCGCACGCACATCGCAAAACACGTCAGAAAACAGGTCATTAAGCCGCGCGGCGGCGACGCCCGAGCGGCTGCGGCGTGGCCGCCGAGCTGGCACCAGCCGTGGTCCGACCGCCACCGGCCGCTGGTGCCAGCTGCACCAGTGTCAGAGCGTGGTTACGGGCGACGGCCGGCCCGCCGTACCGCACCACCCTTGCCAACAGCAGCGGTGTCCGGGGCCGACTACAGCGGCACGAGCCGAGCCGGGCGCGGCTGGCGCGACGGTCATTAGTCAGGACCCGTCCCGTCCTCCCGCCGCTGTACCCGGCGGCGCGAGCGGGCGGACCGCTGGCTCGCGAGCGCACTCTAATTAGCGCGTGCCTCGGTTAGCTATCGACGAAGAAATATTGGTGAGCGCGTGGGCTCGCCATCAGCGTGAATTTAACGGTTCCGAGCTCGTTTGACGTCAGGCACGGGAAATGATGTGCGGCGGTCCCTTTACAAATGTAAACCCATTTATTTAAAGGGATTAATGTGCATGGGGCTTTAAATGACATAGCCATCTTGAAGACCATTCGGTATAGTTCACAGCCCTGCCCTTCCATAGACTTAAACCCTCTAATTTCGGAATTACATGCCCGTTAAGATGTCCCAATTATTTCGTGCACAATATTTCGAGGTCATTCAGGTTTGCATGACACCAAAACAGCGGCATTCAAATCCGCCGCCTTATAGGCCATGCGGCGTTCCAAGGCAAGCAGAATATTATAGCTTGTCAGATCTGACGCCCGTGAGCACGATTTCGTCGTCGTCGACGTCACGTGGACTTTTTAACGCAATCAGCCACTGAGGCCAGCTTTTTGACGTGCTCAGCTGCTGAGGCCAGCTTTTTTACGTGCTCAGCTGCTGACGCCAGCTATTTGACGCCCTCAGCTGGCGTCGTCACCCCGGAAGGAAGAGCGGACACCGCGGGGAATCGAACCCGTACCTCTGGCTTCTAACACGCTCAGCTGAGCCGTCACGCTACCGACACTCTGTAAGCGCGGTATCCAAATGGAGTGGGCGCCAAATGGCAATCAAGGTTGAACAGAAATGTGGACCAGAGCCGACCAAAATTCGACCAAAAATTCGGCCCAGATTATTTCGACCAGAAATTATCACTTCAGGGATATCGTATGAAAGCGAATGGATAGCGGTGGGGCGGTACTACATGTGCCTTGGGGCCAACCGCCCAGCTTTGGCCCGCGCAGGAGCCCTTCGGAGTGTGCGATGGGCGCCCGGTTGGGGTTTCCCCCCCCCCCCCCACCCCCATCTTAGAAGGCCTCTCGGCTCATTCGTGGCTGGTGCACGCAGCTTGCTCTGGATAAGCGCGGCGTCGCGAGGATGCAGGATAAAGCAGCAGTAGAGAATCAGAGACAGTTACTAATTATGACCGAAATAAGACTTGTAATCGAATAACTGAAGAACAGAGCCATAGCCGGATATGTTATCACAAGCGAACATTTTAAGTAACCGAATAACTTATGAATAGCGCCATCACCGAGCATGCGACTACAAGCAAACATCGTAAACTCACGAGTAAATATGTAAGAAGACCACGAAAAAGAGCCAAGATGCGAGCACAAAATGATATTTGGCTCAGCAAACACTTTCAGCATTGCTACTGTCATCTCTCGGTGATTTGAAATACTACGTGTCAGTGCCAGGGTGGCAATTTCGCACGGGTATTTTGGCAGCACCTCACCGTCGTGCAAACGTTTCGCATTCCATCCAACAATTACGTATTAAGGAACATTTGAACGTGAGAAATTTTGTTAGTAGCATTCTTTTCACTCCAAAATATACCAATGGTTATAAGTGAGCTTATTTTATCATGCGTTATGTTCGCTCCAACCTTTCTCCGAATGTAGAGTATTCCCTTTAAGGTGGTTGTTTCATTAAGACGCGCCGTGCAAGCGCCGTTCGCTGGAGCACTGCATCGTCTCGATGGAGCGCCGTCATCACACCGGCCTTCAAAGTTCGTAAACCGATGCTGACCTAATCACACCCAGACGCTGACCCACAAAACGGGCAGCCTTACCGCGCACATGCGCACGCCGTGCGTGCGTGTGCGTTCTGCACCCTCCGGAGACGGTCGGCTCTATTTGGCGGGACAAATTTGGCGCGCGCGCCCGCCGGTCGGCCGGGGACGCCCGACTCGGCGCCGGGTGACGAGCGGCGCCGGAGCGGCTGTTTGGCTTGGCCCTGAGCGGGCGCGTGTCTCAGCGCCGTCCTGAAACATCATCGGGGAACGCACGGCGAGCACCCCGGCCGTCGGCCGTCTGACTCACCAATCGGAAATAGTCCGCCGCGGGGGGGGGGGGGGGCGGGGAGGTGGGGTCCGGCCGGGCGTGGCGGCGCCGGTCTGACGGCACTGTCATATGACCTGTTGTGAACTGACGGTCAGACGAACCGGTCTGAACTGATGGTGAGATGGCCGGGGCTGCGGTGATAGGTTATCCAAGGCCACCGGGCCCGAAAATGCGGCAGTTATAAGTTTGCTGTCTTGGTTTGGGCTGCTTTGATGCATTTCATCGGCTTCTTTGTCTGCCAGTCGTGGCCTATGACAGCATATGAGGTCTTGCCAAATCCTACCGCAGGTCAGACGATACGTCGATATGAAACCAAAGGTATTTATTTGGCCCGGTCACCTGTGAGAAGTAAAACGGTAACCAGCACATTTCCAGCACAATAGCCCCTTCTATATGTGGTGCAGGCCGGAAGAACAGAAAAGGCATCTGTCTGGGTGGCCTGACTTCTGTCGGCTGGTGCTTATCTGACCTCAGTTCTTGATTTTTTATTAATTGTAATGTGATTCTGAAGTGCAAGAACACGTCCTTTCGTTTGAAGGCGGTTGCATAGTGCCACGACTGGTATTACGAGTGCTGGAGGACCCTGCCCTTGACTGCGGTGACCTTAAAAGTATTTTGCGTAGCGTGTGAGCTTATCAGTCTCAAAACGGATATATCTTCAAAAGTTTCCGGCTGGCACTGTTCGTATCTGTCGGTTGTTGTCGTATTTTCTCCGATCTGAAGATTGGATCGTGAGTTACCCGAGGGTGTTTTTTGGCTCCCCTGATGATCGCGGATGGTGACGGAGCCGAGGGTGTCTTTTGACTCCTCTGATGATCGCGGATGGTGACGGAGCCGAGGGTGTCTTTTGACTCCCCTGATGATCGCGGATGGTGACGGAGCCGAGGGTGTCTTTTGACTCCCCTGATGATCGCGGATGGTGACGGAGCCGAGGCGGCGCCGAATTGAGCTGCCAACCTGACCGAAGCGACACAGGATACCTAGAGCACGTGTAACTAGGCAGCGCATCTGTCAGACAGTGATGCTTAATAGGGATTTCCATTATAAGCTATTTCGCATGCAACAAGATAGCGTGCGATATACCTGCCCAGGAGTCGAAGCGGCGCTTCAGCACCGGTGCGACAGCCGGCTCTGGCGTACCGCAGGCCGAGACACCGCACCACTTTGGGCTGCGCCTCGTGTGGGGCCCTCTCCCTCGCCCCCGCCCCGCCTCGCGGTCGGCGAGCCGCCCCGGCGCGCCGCAGCCGCCCACCTCCTAGCATGCCATAAATACAAATGCCTGGCGGCACGTGCGCCGGCATGTGGCCGCGGCGTCATGCGTGACCTGGTGTGCCGCCGCCGTCGCAGGTCTCGAGGGACGTGGACGCGCGGGAGAAGGAGCTGACCCACCAGGTGCACCGAGAGATGCTAGTGCGCTGTCTGGAGCAGGTCAAGACGCTGGCCCCCATCCTCATCTGCTCCATGAAGATCTACATCCAGATTACCGGCCAGCCGTCTAGTGAGTGGGCGGAACGACAATTGACAGGAGACGTGAAAAATGAACAGCTGATGAACGACGAAAATAGGCATGTAGCACGACGTGATAGGCGTCGTATACAAAGTATTTGCCGTTTAGCTAGACCGATAGAAGGTGCCATGCCCGCTGCCCACTCAGCTCCCAGGAGCGCAGCTGTCGTCACAGCCGTGCTCTGGCTCCACACTCCCGTATTCTGGTGTAGGCATTCGGTACGATCATTATTCGCTAGCCATTTGTGTGTCTGGCGTGAATATGCTCGCTCTAGCCCACACAGCCAGCCAACCTACACTTGTGCACTACAAGTGAGCACCTGCCTTGTCGGGGTCATACGCGTATGATAATCGTCACTTGCTGGTCTCAGCCAATCAATGGATTTACCCGCTGACTGCCAGCTGTGCTCCGCCGCCTCGAGATTCGGCCGCGTCGTCGAGTGTGATCGTAACCGGCGCGGTAAGGAGATCGCCTTTGACCAGGCGATCTCCCCACCGCGCCTCTCCCGCCCTCTACCTCCCCCCCGGACGGCGCGCCGGCCCCTCTGACCCCCGTCGCCACCCCCCGCCGCCGCAGGTAAGGGCGCCGAGGAGGCCGCCGAGAACCGCAACTACCTGGTGGGCCGGATGAGTGACGAAGTGCACGAGATCATCCGCGTGCTGCAGCTGACCACCTACGACGAAGACGAGTGGGACGCGGACGCGCTGACCGTTATGAAGAAGGCAGAGAGTGCCATCGCCTCCAAACTGCAGCCGGCCAACGACTGGCTGCAGGACCCGCTGGTGAGACGGGCTGCGCCTGCGTATGGCTGTGTTTTGCAAGTGGCCTGCGAGAAGCGCTATGAAATGAACCTGGCGCTTATTATGGAACTACTTGTGCACAATGCATCAAGGCTACCAAAGTGCGGAGATTTTCCATAAAAGCACAAAGTTTGACTTCCGATCTTTGTGCAAGGCAGGGCTACGAAAGGTCGATTTCGCGTTGCGATAATGCTTCAGGAAATGGCCACCCTCTGGCACGATATCTGTTTGAAGAACCAGGTTGAGTTCTGACTGATTCCGATGAAGGGAGGCTCAGTTCGCCTGGCAGAATCGTAACCGGGTTGAGTTCTGACTGATTCCGATGAAGGGAGGCTCAGTTCGCCTGGCAGAATCGTGTCGAACCGCTCCGACTAACGAGCGGCATGCCTCTTCCGTGTATTGGCGGGTTCTGCAGCCGGGAATGATGCCCATCTGAGGTATCCGGTGGCCGCGGCTGTGTTTATTTGGCTGGCTATCTCCCGGTAAGGGCTCAGGCCGGTGTACGTCGCCGAGCAGGCAGCTGCTGTTGACACGTCATTGCTGTGCTCGGTATGCTCGGCCTCCAGCCACGCGCTCATGCTCTTCAGGGCCCTCAGAATTCCAACGTGTAAACTGTGTACCGTTGGCCTGGTTGCTGCATGCTTGTGCACTGTTACCATCAACATACCCCGGTGTTGTCAGCGAATATGTCCGTCAGCCCAGCCGTAGCGTGTGTGTGGGTGTCGAGCATGACACGATCTCGTGACCTGCTTTGACCCATCAGGCGGTACGCGGTGGCGTCGGTGACTGACCTCGTGACCTGATCTGACCCATCGGGTGATGCGCGGTGGCGTCGGTGACTGACCTCGTGATCTGATCTGGCTCATCAGGTAGTACGCGGTGGCGTCGGTGACTGACCTCGTGACCTGATCGGGCGGTGGCGCCGGTGACTGACCTCGTGACATGATCTGGCTCATCAGGCGGTGCGCGGTGGCGTCGGCGAAAAGTCGCTTCGCGCCATCGTGGACCTCTCGGGCCGGGTGGCCGAGCGCGCGCTACCGCAGGACCGGAACGCCATCAACAAGCTGGCCGGAGACGTCAACTCCATGACGGACGCGCTCTGTGAGCTCCGCCAGAGTGGTCAGGTGAGGCTCTGTGAGCTCCGCCAGAGTGGCCAGGTGAGACTCTGTGAACTCCACCAGAGTGGCCAGGTGAGGCTCTGTGAGCTCCGTCAGAGGGGCCAGGTGAGGCTCTGTGAGCTCCGTCAGAGTGGCCAGGTGAGGCTCTGTGAGCTCTGCCAGAGGGACCTGGTGAGGCTC
Organism: Pollicipes pollicipes; assembly: GCF_011947565.3. Lineage (NCBI taxonomy): Eukaryota > Metazoa > Arthropoda > Thecostraca > Pollicipedomorpha > Pollicipedidae > Pollicipes > Pollicipes pollicipes. Next base: position 22,333,303 of record NW_023597054.1, on the reverse strand, counting down.
TGTGAGCTCCTCCAGAGTGGCCAGGTGAGGCTCTGTGAGCTCCGCCAGAGTGGCCAGGTGAGGCTCTGTGAGCTCTGCCAGAGGGACCTGGTGAGGCTCTGTGAGCTCCTCCAAAGTGGCCAGGTGAGGCTCTGTGAGCTCCGCCAGAGTGGCCAGGTGAGGCTCTGTGAGCTCTGCCAGAGTGGCCAGGTGAGGCTCTGTGAGCTCCGTCAGAGGGGCCAGGTGAGGCTCTGTGAGCTCTGCCAGAGGGGCCAGGTGAGGCTCTGTGAGCTCTGCCAGAGGGACCTGGTGAGGCTCTGTGAGCTCCTCCAGAGGGGCCAGGTGAGGCTCTGTGGGCTCCGTCAGAGGGGCCAGGTGAGGCTCTGTGAGCTCCACCAGAGCGGCCCGGTGAGGCTCTGTGAGCTCCGCCAGAGGGACCTGGTGAGGCTCTGTGAGCTCCTCCAGAGGGGCCAGGTGAGGCTCTGTGAGCTCTGCCAGAGGGGCCAGGTGAGGCTCTGTGAGCTCTGCCAGAGGGGCCAGGTGAGGCTCTGTGAGCTCTGCCAGAGGGACCTGGTGAGGCTCTGTGAGCTCCTCCAGAGGGGCCAGGTGAGGCTCTGTGGGCTCCGTCAGAGGGGCCAGGTGAGGCTCTGTGAGCTCCACCAGAGCGGCCCGGTGAGGCTCTGTGAGCTCCACCAGAGTGGCCAGGTGACGTTTCTGTGACCTCCGTCAGAGAAGCCAGGTGGGATTCTGTGACCCCCGCCAGAGGGGCAAGGTGAGAAGGCGCCCTGGATCGTCACAGGCTTAGGCGTACGTGAACCTCGCCCACTGTACCGGACGTTGTTCGGGGGTGGGCGGGCAGGGGATACGGATTCGGTTTGAGCTCTTTGGCCGGGATGCACATCAGAGCGTCAGAGCGATTGACACCAGGATTGAGGAGAAAAACGAGACGAGCGCGAGTTATCCTGCGGCCACTCTGGGCTACCTCAGACACAGAAACTTTCCCCGCGCAGCGAGCCCAGATCAGGCTCGAACGGATTGTCGGGTCGCCCTCCCCACCTCGTGGTCAGCCTGCCGGCAGCAACTTGAAACCAGACGCTGGTCAGTTTTGTGCACCGAATGCACTCGGCTGCAGAAGAACGCTCGTTCCAACAGTTCGGTCCATTCCAGCGGTATAACGGCTGTAGGTTTACCCTCCGCCACCCCACCCTCCCCCTCCCCCTGGCCCTGCTCGGAGCGGTGCAGACCGTGACGCCGCGTGTGACGCCGGGGCGTCGTCGGCAGGGCACCAGCCCCCAGGCGCAGGGTCTGGCGCGCAGCCTGCAGGGCCAGCTGGCGGACCTGCACGGCCTGGTGCGCGGCGCCGTGGCCAACGTGGAGCGCTCGGGCGTGCAACAGCCGGCGCACACGCTGGCCGGCCGGCTGGAGCAGGCGCGCCGCTGGCTGCAGGCGCCCGACGGCCCGGAGCGCGCGCTCGGACAGAAGGCCATCCAGCTGGTGGTGGACGAGGGCCGTCGCGCCGCCGAGAACCTCAGCGGCCAGCCACGCCAGGAGGTGCTCCAGCTCTGCGACGAGGTGGACGGCCTCTCCCGCCAGCTGGCCGATCTGGTGCGCCGCGGCGAGGGCAACTCGCCGCAGGCGCACGCCATCGCCAAGTGAGAGCGCACTCCCAGCCCCGCACCCCGGCGGGCGAGCGTGCTGGGAGCTGAAGGCCCGTCTGATGCAGCGCAGTACCATGTGGTCTTGCTTTCCAGACACTGTTGTCTGGGAGCGCCTGGAATCTTGTCGATGACGTCAACTTGTGTGCTGTGATACGCGGTGCGTGGGCAGGAACAACTTGAGGCAGAATACCACTGTCTTCGTGCGGCTCTGAATCGAACCTAAGCATTATCGCGGCTGTGACAATCTGCACGCCGGTATGTGAATGAAGCATTCGGATATTTCTTCCAATATGCTCCGAGAAGCGAGCATCCCATTAAGGTTATTAGGGCATCCTAACCCTTGGAACGACGTGTATTGGCCAAGCCCTTATGTCGAACCTACTTGAACATAGGGCACCAACACAAGCGCGCAACCTGCGAGGCTAGCTGGCCGACCTGTACGGCCTGGTTTGTGGCGCCATGGCCAGCGTCGAACGCTGGCCACGAAAAATGAATGGATGAGACGCTCCGTTGCGTCTCATTCATGTGTATAATTTGTATTTCCCCTCGCCCAACCCCAGACAGCTCTCGGCCAAACTGCAGCAGCTGAAGGACAAGATCCAGAACGCGCTAGTGGGCCGCGTAGTGGAGGACTTTGTCGACATCGTCACTCCGCTGAAGCAGTTCACCGAGGCGACGCTGGCGCCCGAGGTGGGTGTCGTCAGCGCCGCCTGCCGGCCGCCGGAGGCAGGTCCATGCTTCGCCGCGCCGCGGGTCGCCGGGGCCCGAGAGGAGGCCGAAGCGGCCCCGACCTCTGGGCTCGGCGCGAGAGTTGGGGGCAGGCCGGTCTGGCGCCGGCCTGCCCTGTTGCAGCTGCCCTGCACTACGGCAGTGCAGTCGACATGTGGGAAGCGAGCTGATCTTACAGCTGACGCACGGAAAAGCTCTTTTCAGCGCGCCGTTTGCTAACGCGCCATCGTCGTTCGTCACCCGTTTGCCAGCGCGCCATCGTTCTCCATCAGTCCTGCAGCGTGAATCACATATAATGCCGGTTAACCTATCCGCCGCCCCAAGGGTCGACGAGTCGGACTGGTGCCGCCTCCCTCACCCTGTCGTCCGCCCCATTGGGCCTGCTTGACCTGGCCGTGACCTTGACCCTGCTCACCAGGGCACACCGGGCCGGGAGCAGAACTTCGGTGACAAGGCCGACAAGCTGCAGCGGTTCAGCACGCAGGCGGCGCGCACCGGCCGCATGGTGGCCTCGGCCGGCGCCGCCGGCAACAAGAAGCTCTCGGAGGCGCTGCAGGCCTCGGCCAACGAGGTCAGGCTGGTGGACGGCGTCGCTGGAGGGCAGGGTCAGCTAGCGAGCTGGGGGGTAGGGGCCGGATGCTTCTCTGAGTCAGGAAACGACTGTGTGCCCTGTCCGTGAGATGACTGCGCCGGGTCAAGGAAGGGATGTGTGTCCTGCCCTTGAGTTGGATGCTTTGTGTGAGCCATGCTCTGCCTGCGAAGGATTTCTCATGCATTGTTTATATGTCTCAAACGTCTAACGAAATTGACAGACCGCGTTTGAAAACGACGAACCCATTTGATTTATAATGATCAGTATTTCATGTCCTTTCGGGTCAGCAGTATCAGATTTTTATCCTCTTTGACTTCATCCTCTGCATAAACGACGAACCCATTTGATTTATAATGATCAGTATTTCATGTTCTTTCGGGTCAGCAGTATCAGATTCTTATCCTCTTTGACTTAATCCTCTGCATAATTGGGCTATGAATTGGGCGACAAGTACTTACGCGTAAACTGCACGACTCATATTTGGAGTGCCCCCAATTCGCGTCAGGTAAACAACCTTAAAGCTTTGTGCGATGTAAGATCAGAGATCAGAGGTCAACAGAAATAGGGAGCATATTTAACTCAACTGTGGATAAATTATGAAGTGATCAGTTGCTTTCATGTATATATGGCATTGAAATTAGGGCTACGGTCGTTAAGTGCAAAGATCATACACTTGTCTGCATTTGGCCCCTAATTTAACCTTGACTTTGACTTTGGATCACGGAGATCGTGCGATAGTTCTTGCTCAAAATCTATCATTCTTCGAATGTCGTTAAGGGCATCTCAATATCTCTATCCAGTCCTGAGATATGCAGAAATACCGTCCCCACCGTCATCTGTCCCGGCGGTGGAAACGAAAGATGCCGCATTCGTAATCCAGCAGCACTGCGTGCGATTCCCAGGTGCGCATATCGTTTGACCTGACCGAAATGGATAGGTCAGCTGGCAACTGGCAACAGGGTTGGCCCAGGCCCGGGGTGGCCGTTCCTCGTCATTGTGCGGCACCTGAAACCCTCCGCACCCTTGTCGGGTGAAAGGGCAGTGACAGAACTATCCGCTGAACTGGACGGTGCAACTTGGTTGGCGGTTGCGGCAACAAGCTATACTTAGCAGGTACTCTGATCCCATAGTAGTCGCCAATATAAACCATGTATATTTTTTAGACACAAGATTTTCAGGTTTTTTTGCAAAGCTCAAAAAGTGAATAGGATGACCCCGCCTTTTGTTTGTTTTATTATTATGTAATGTACCACAGCTGATTGAGCTTTAATTAAAAACAGAGCTTTTGATGTCTCGCATGTCAAAATAGGTCACGTAATAAATGGTCACGAGGTTACGTAGATAACAGAAACAAAAAACAAAATGAGAAATCAGAGAACGCGATATCTTCCTTGCATCATAGTGAGTTCGCTGATGACACTTTTACTCATTTGTGTAAATTGTCCCACAAACTATGAACCGCCAAAAAAGGCCTGTAGCATGACCTCTCGAAATTCCCGAGGCCATAACTCAGTAAGCGTTGTTAGAAGAGGTCTACGCTTTGCACATGCACCTTAACGGCCTGAGATTGTCCTCCAACTCCATTTTTAGATTTTATTATGACATGGGTGTGAAAGGCCTTGGTTGGGTTGTCGTGGAATTCCCCTCTGTATGCAACCCCTCCCCCCCCCCCCGGCCGGGCGGGGAGCCTGTGCCCGCAGCTGGTGGTTCGTAACGTCTATATGACCTGCCTCCTCTCCTGTCCAGGTGGAGAGCCTGTGTCCGCAGCTGGTGGTTCGTAACGTCTATATGACCTGCCTCCTCTCCTGTCCAGGTGGAGAGCCTGTGCCCGCAGCTGGTGGTTCGTGACGTCTATATGACCTGCCTCCTCTCCTGCCCAGGTGGAGAGCCTGTGTCCGCAGCTGGTGGTTCGTAACGTCTATATGACCTGCCTCCTCTCCTGTCCAGGTGGAGAGCCTGTGTCCGCAGCTGGTAAACGCCGGCAGTATCCGACTGCAGCACCCAGACAACAAGGCGGCCGACGAGCACTTCGAGAACCTGCGCAAACAGTACGCCGACTCCATCAGTCGCGTGCGCGACCTCAGCGACGAGGCCATCGACGCGGCCAAGTTTATACGGCAGTCGGGTTAGTGCCAGCTGCGGAGGTTATCGCGGGTCAACACCGGGAAGTCACCGTGGGCCGACCCCGGGCAGGTCACCATGGGCCGACACCGGGCAGGTCACCGTAGGCCGACACTGCGCAGGTCACCGTGTGCTGACCCCGGGCAGGTCACCGTGGGCTGACCCCGGACAGGTCACCGTGGACCGACACTGGGCAGGTCACCGCGGGCCAACACTGGGCAGGTCACCGAGGGTCAACACCAGGCAGGTCACCGTGGGCTGACCCCGGGCAGGTCACCGTGGGCCGACTCCGTCCGGGTCTCCGAGGGTCAACGCCGGGCAGGTCCGCTAGCTGTCTGACTGCGTGGATCGGTGGTGCGTGAGAAGACGTGCTTCTGATGGGAAGGCGGTCTTCTGAGTGTGGCTATTTCTTACACTTTAAGGTAGACTGTTGCAAGCTTTGTGTGTTGCAGCATGTTCAAAAAGGGCCCTTGTCCAGTGAACTGCATAACAAGGGCGTGAGTCATCGGGGTAGCGCGGTACAACCCGACGAAATAGGATCCGCGGAGTGTGAGCTGGCTGAGAGCGTGTTCGGTGTCCGTTGGATGCCGCCTGTTGGCAAGGGTGGTCCGCCCACTGACGGCGCGCTCCGGTGGCCGCCATGCCGCAGAGGAGCTGATGAAGAAACACACCGGTCTGTGCGAGGAAGGCATCAAGCACCGGCAGCCGCAAGAGGTGGTCGGCAACACCTCCGCCATAGCCAGGTGAGTCAGACCACAGCGCCTGCCGGTGGGCCTCTGCCCGCGAGAGGCCCAGTAAGCTGGCAGCTTCCTCCAGGGGGCTTGCTGACGTGGAGAGGCGGGATTACGGCGTGGCAAGTTCTATGATGCTCATCCAAAGAGCCTGAGAGCAAATGCACAAGGTCACAGCTCGTCACTGAAGCACTGTGCTTATCAGTGCTACACAGGCTGCAGCTTCCTCCGCCAATGCGTGGGTAGATATGCAAAGGAAATGCTGATTGATGGCCGAGATTGCTAGGTGTCAGTATGAGGCTGCACCAGACCGGAGAGGCGGGTCGGGGCGCCAGCTGGGGTCTGCTCGGGCCCGGCAGGGAGAGCGCAGGCCATCCGTAGACCGACTCCCATCAATGGGTCGGCGTCGTTCCCTGGGCACCAGAGATGGCCGTCGACGCCCGGCCAGTTGAGGCGGGGGTGGGATGGAGGGCGGCCGTCGGCACCCGGATAGTCGAGGCGGGGGTGGGATGGAGGGAGGCCGTCGGTGCCCGGCCAGTCGAGGCGGGGGTGGGATGGAGGGCGGCCGTCGGTGCCCGGCCAGTCGAGGCGGGGTGGGATGGAGGGCGGCCGTCGGCGCCCGGCCAGTCGAGGCGGGGTGGGATGGAGGGCGGCCGTCGGTGCCCGGCCAGTCGAGGCGGGGGTGGGATGGAGGGCGGCTGTCGGCGCCCGGCCAGTCGAGGCGGGGTGGGATGGAGGGCGGCCGTCGGCGCCCGGCCAGTCGAGGTGGGGTGGGATGGAGGGCGGCCGTCGGCGCCCGGATGGTCGAGGCGGGGTGGGATGGAGGGCGGCCGTCGGCGCCCGGATGGTCGAGGCGGGCGTGGAATGGATGGTGGTCGTCGGCTCGGCCAGTCGGGGCGGGGTGGGATGGAGGGCGGCCATCGGCGCCCGGCCAGTCGAGGCGGGGGTGAGATGGATGGCGGTCATCGGTACCCGGCCAGTCGAGGCCGGGATGAGATGGATGGCGGCCGTCGGCACCCGGCCAGTCGAGGCGGGGTGGGATGGATGACGGCCGTCGGTGCCCGGCCAGTCGAGGCGGGGGTGGGATGGATGACGGCCGTCGGCGCTCGGTAGGCAACCTGTGCTTTATAGTCCAAAATGCGGCCAGCAGGGAGCTGGGATAATATATATATATATATATATATATATATATATATATATATATATATATATATATATAAATACCGGGAGCAGTGACCCGGACGCCGTGTCGGCGGCCTGCTGAAAAGCCGGGGGACGGGGCGGGTCTGTGCTGAGCTATGTTCTGCTCTCGGTGCTGTGTTGTGTTTTATTTTCTCGGTGCTGCGCTGTGATGCCGTTCGGTGTGTTGCTGGACAATGGCATAGGGCGGCGGAATGGCAGGCTGTGGGAGATATTGTGGACGTGTTGAGACGGGAGATGTCAGGTGTGAGGTGTGGTGAGACAAGAGATGTCAGGTGTGAGGTGTGGTGAGACGGGAGATGTCAGGTGTGAGGTGTGGTGAGACGAGAGATGTCAGGTGTGAGGCGTGGTGAGACCAGAGATGTCAGGTGTGAGGTGTGGTGAGACGGGAGATGTCAGGTGTGAGGCGTGGTGAGACCAGAGATGTCAGGTGTGAGGTGTGGTGAGACGGGAGATGTCAGGTGTGAGGCGTGGTGAGACGGGAGATGTCAGGTGTGAGGTGTGATGAGACGGGAGATGTCAGGTGTTGGGCGCGGTGAGACGGGAGATGTCAGGTGTGAGGCGCGTTGGGACGAGAGATGTCGGGTGTGAGGTGTGATGGGGGGGACGGGAGATGTCAGGTGTGGGGCGTGGTGAGACAGAACATATCAGGTGCGAGGCGTGGTGAGACGGCGTGAGGTGTACTTTTCTCGCGTCACGCCCCCCGGCAGACTGGCCAACCGGGTGCTGATGGTGGCCCAGAAGGAGGCCGACAATTCGGAGGATCCGCGCTTCCGCACCGAAATTCAGGCGGCAGTCGACCGTCTGCAGAAAAGTCAGTCTGCGCTCTCAGATCTCAGATCAGCATGGTGTCCTGTCATGGACGCGTCGCCTGTGGCTGGACCCCGGGGTACCCGGGCATTGGTCGTTGAGTGATCCGCCTCGTGCTATAAGCTAGCAGTGTGGCATGCATCAAGTTTCCGCTGTCATTCTGCGTTTTTCGGTCGGGGTTTCCCCAATGGCCATGAGCGTAACACACTTCTGAACGGCCCGCGGGTCCAGTCTCCAGATGCCAGCCTGGCGTTTGTTACGCCCAGTTCCCTGTGGTAGCGCCATTTGGAGTACAACACTGCATTGGATGGTGGAGTTATACAATCCCCTCATTGAAACATCGCTAGACCCTGCGTCCCCTCTATACTGAGTAAGTCACTGGCTCAGTTCCCCGGGGGCAGAATCACGTCATTGCCGTAAGCGCGTTGGATTGTGTCGACGTTGCTTATCTCCCAGCTGCGGTGGTGACCTCTGAACCGTGGCGTGCCCCAGGCGTGACTCCGATGGTGCAGAACGCCAAGACGGTGGCGGTAAACCCGGCTGACCAGGGTGCTGTCAGCCGCTGGAGGAACTCCAACAACGAGGTGAGACTGGTGACGGGCTGACGTGCTTGCCGCCCGGCTGACCGTCGCAGCGCGGCTGGCGTCGTCGCCCAGCGCGTCGCTACAGAGCTGCTCATGTGCCCGCCGTGCGACGGAGGTTTAGTTGGAAATCGCACTGTACTCTAACTGCTGCGGCACTGTGTAATATCGCGATGGGGAAGCTCGCTATCGTGTTGAATCGCGGCAGTCCTTGCCTCGGCTGGAACGGCACGTTGTGAGCAAACTCGAGCAGTGAGCACTGGGTTAGGTACTCTCTGTCTGCGGCTTACATAGCAGGTGCGCCTAAACAGGCTGTTTCACACCATGACAAAATATGCGGCGTGCATAGTGCTGGTATTCGAACGCGTTTTGGCATTAATGCTATGCATGCCCGAACTCGTACCTGCACTGTAATTTGATTCTTGAGAGGGTTCACTTAGCTAGTGAGCGTGCGTGGTGTAGGGGAGCCTCGGTCGCCTCGGCCCTGACGTCGTGCGGTTGCTGTTGGGCAGCTCCTGGATGCCGTGGGTCAGGTGCGGAAGGCCGTGGGTCCGGACATCGACCTCATCCCCGGCATGTCCCAGATGGAGTTGAACGGTGAGTGGAACGGAGACGGGACGCGCCACTGTCGTTCTTACCCTGCTGCCCGGGTGCTCGGTGTCTGTGTCATCGGCTGGTTTGTACGTTGTTTCCATTGTTCGTCTCCTTCCCTATCCCTTCCGTCTCTCTGCCTCTATTTTCCTCTATGCGATGCTTCGGCACTCTCCCTCTTTGTTCTTTTCCACTTCTGCCTTTCCGCTTTCTTTTCACCTACTTCCCCGCCTCTTTCCTTTTACTTTCGGTGTCTTTCTTTGAGAGCCTGTGGTATTGTTTTCTGGTCCTCCGAGTAGCCGCATCCATCCATTCACAGTGTCATGAGTGCGCCGGAGGGAGGGTGTGGGGGGGGGGGGGAAGCGACCGCCGGCGGCCCGCGGCGGGCACCGGCCGTGAGCTCAGCCGCCGCCCCTCCGCCCTTGCGGCGACCTTCAGTGACCACCGCGCCGTCCCTAGATGCCATAGACCGGGATAAGAAGGGCCGCGAGGAGGAGCTGGGCGCCCTGTTGGCCGGCCTGGAGAAGGTGTCCCGCGCGCCCGAGCTGGGCTCGGCGCCGCGGCTCGCAGGTGACCTGACCTGACCTGATCTGGCCCGGCCTGGCCTGCCGCCGAGTGGTGCCTCCTGACGCCGTGCGGCACGCTGGCTGGCGTGGCTTCGACTAACACGTGTGCGCCGCCCCGGGAGCTCGAGGCGACTGCGGTCGACTGACCGGCAGACTGGGAGGCAGCGGCCGCCGCTGGGCCGGGCCGAGGCCGGGTCCGGGCTCGGGCGGGGCTGACGCTTGTCGCCGTTTCGGCCGACTGCGTGTCCAGAGTGCGGTTTGTAGGCTGGGAGGCGGGTATGCAGCAGTCGTTGCGCTTTGCCCGTGCCGTGAAATGCAACTCATGTGGGGCATGCGCAGTTGTTGAAGTTTTGCGGTCGATTCCACTGGCGTCAGCGACTTTGTGCTTGGCCTGTCATGCCTCGTCTGGAATGTCTGGTTTGATGCATGGCGTTTCAGTGAACTAAGGTGCATGACATGTTAAACGTTTTTGTGATGAATGCACGGTTCGAACTTGGTATAATTTTCACGAGTGATGCCGATTGTGACCTGTGGTGTTCCAACTGGAACTCTGACTAAGCTTAAGCTCTCATCATTGCGTCGGGATAAAGCTCACTTTCGTTGATGCGCACATGCTTTAGGGGAATCAGTCTGTTGAGAGTGTTTTGCCCAAGTTAATGCGCACACTAGCGTGGAGATTGTGTGCCGCTGCGTTAATATTCTTTTTGTGTCCTAAATACCTGGATATTTGACATCTCATGTGAAATTGGGTTCTATTTCTATTGTTTGCCTTCCATCCTTTACGCAACAATGTTTTCCTCACCCGAGACCAGATCCGACTGACTTGGCCATATGTCTCCCGTGACTTGGTGGCGCCACTGACCGTCAGTGAGTCGGGTCCAGAGGTGCCGTGTCGCGATCAGTTGATCCGGACGCCGGTAGCAGGCACTTCCGTCCCGCTGGCTCTGAATCGCGCACGCTGTGCTGAGGCAGCGTCGCACGCCAGCCACTGAACTGGCGTTTGTCTTCATGACGACGCAGTTATCCGCCGGGTAGCAGCGTTGCGATCTCTTACGTGTGCATTCCTGATCCAGATGCTCTCCCGTAATACTTGATAGTGTTGTCACAACTTGCGAGCGGTACTTGACCACTCTCGCCGACTGGATGGAACCTCGCGCAACTTATTAAGCTTATTAAGCAACTTATTAGCAAGCAAGCGAAGCAAATTATCTCCGGCAGATAGAGCAGGAATGGCTGTGAAACATTCGGAGGTGCGCCTAAACAGCCTTCCACTTACCGGCTGTGCCAGCCCCGCTTCGGGATGGCAACGTATGGCGGCCTGCCTCTGCTTGCTTGCCCGGTCGTAGGCTCAGTTCCTGCAGGTGATATGAGACGGCTGTGATCGCACCGAGCTTTCTCTTCGGACGGCCGTCGACCAGTTTCTGATTTGTATGGCCAGCTTTTGTGACTTCCATCAGATGTTATTGGAAGTGTAGACGTAGGGAAGCGTGTGCTCGTCTGTCGGTCCGTGACAGCTGGCAGCTGTGCTCGTCTGACGACCCGTGACAGCTGGCAGCTGTGCTCGTCTGACGGCCCGTGATGGTTGACAGCCGTACTCGCCTGACGACCCGTGACAGTTGGCAGCTGCGCTCGTCTGACGGCCCGTGGCGGCTGGCAGCTGTGCTCTCCTAACGGCCCGTGACGGCTGGTAGCTGTGCTCGTCTGCCGGCCCGTGACGGCTGGCAGCTGTGCTCGTCTGACGGTCCGTGACGGTTGACAGCCGTACTCGCCTGACGACTCGTGGCTGGCAGCTGGCAGCAGCTGGCAGCTGCGCTCGTCTGACGGCCCGTGGCGGCTGGCAGCTGTGCTCGCCTAACGGCCCGTGACGGCTGGTAGCTGTGCTCGTCTGCCGGCCCGTGACGGCTGGCAGCTGTGCTCGTCTGCCGGCCCGTGACGGCTGGCAGCTGTGCTCGTCTGACGGCGCTATCGCGCTGCCGCAGAGTCGGCGCCGCCGCGTCCGCCGCTGCCGGCCGGCGGGCAGCCGCCGCCCCGGCCGCCGCCGCCGCCCGAGACTGATGACGAGGAGGACAGCCACGTGTTCCGGCACGCGCCGCCCGCCAACCAGCCCATCATGCAGGCTGCCCACGGCCTCCACCAGGAGGTGGGTGCCGCTGCTGAGCACAGATGGCGCTGATGGCCACAGGTGGCGTTACTCTCGATGGCAGACTACCCTCCATGTACATCACCGTGCGCCCAGAAAGCCTACATGCTTTGGCTCCGTCGCTATGTTTAGAACATATATATTTTTTCGTCCGAAACCTTTCTGTGAAGTTTATTGAAAGTGGTTTCACCACCCCAACCGGAGCACTACCGAGCTTGCCTCAGTCTTCCCGTATCCCTCCTCCGATCTCCCGGCCACAGGCCACCGCGCTCGGCAGCGTGCGTTGCGTACCGCGGCTGACACGGACCGCCGCTGCCAGGTGGCCCAGTGGAGCAGCCGGGACAACGACATCATCGCGGCCGCCAAGCGGATGGCCCAGCTGATGGCCAAGCTCAGTCAGCTGGTGCGCGGCGAGGGCGGCGGCAACAAGCGCGAGCTGATCGCCTGCGCCAAGGCCATCGCCGAGGCTTCCGAGGAGGTCACGCGGCTCGCCAAGGAGCTGGCGCAGGAGTGCACCGACAAGCGCATGCGCACGGTGAGGGTAGATCAGGCGCTCAGCGCCATGTGTGCCGGGGAAGATATCGGAGCGGGTGTTCTGTGGGAGCGTATTCGTCGGGAGCTTGTGCTGATCCTGGGCACTGTGTTCGTTGTGGTGTGTTATGAGCATTGTGCGAAACTCGGCGGGGTTTTAATGCCGCGGGATCAAACCGCTGCCAGTTTGTAAGCCGGAGATGATGCGGTCCTCAGAGGCCAGGCCGTTGTCAGCGGCAGGTCACGCTCAGGGCCCGGCCGGTGACATCTCCGGCCTGCTGGCCTGTCACGGTCAGGACCCGGCCCGCTGTCGTCTCCGGCCTGCTGGCCTGTTACCCTCGGGGCCCGGCCGGTGACATCTCCGGCCTGCTGGCCTGTCACGGTCAGGACCCGGCCCGCTGTCGTCTCCGGCCTGCTGGCCTGTTACCCTCGGGGCCCGGCCCGCTGTCGTCTCCGGCCTGCTGGCCTGCTACCCTCGGGGCCCGGCCCGCTGTCGTCTCCGGCCTGCTGGCCTGTCACCCTCGGGGCCCGGCCCGCTGTTGTCTCCGGCCTGCTGGCCTGTCACGCCGCCGCTTGCTGACATGTGCCGGCCGGCTCTGTCCACAGCAACTGCTGCAGGTGTGCGAGAGGATCCCTACCATTGGAACACAGCTGAAGATCCTCTCCACGGTCAAGGCCACCATGCTGGGCGCCCAGGGTGAGTGGATGGCGTGGCCGGTGGCGGCCGCTGCGAACGACCGGGGCACCCGCTCAGTATAGCGCACAATAGGCTTCAGGTACCCGGGGCCCTCGGTCTGCGATCTGACTGGTTCATTTTCCTGCAAACGATGTGTGTGTGTGTGTGTGTGTGTGTGTGTGTGTGTGTGTGTGTGTGTGTGTGTGTGTGTGTGTGTGTGTGTGTGTGTGTGTGTGTGTGTGTGTGTGTGTGTGTGTATGTGTGTGTGTGTGTGTGTGTGTGTGTGTGCGTGCGTGCGTGCGTGTGTGCGTGCGTGCGTGCGTGCATGTGCTTGTGCGTCTACGTCATTGAGACCTCACGACATGCGTAGCTGCTGAGGCTGTACGGCGTCGCCTGCCTCCCACTTTGGCGGGAAGGGCGGGCACCGTGGCACCTTGAGCCCCTTGCCTCCGGTTTACCACACGTGTAGCCTAGCCACTTCACCATCGGTACCCTGGCTGCGCAAACTGACACCGTCCCGAGTCCGAAGAAGCAGCCACAAGCCGCTGACTGTGGCCTCGCTCGGGTGCCGGGGGTGGTGGAGGGTGAGGGGTGGAGGGAGGGGGGAGGGCTCGGCCCGTGGTGTCGCTGTCCTCTGGCCGGCCGCCGCGGTCGCCCCCTCTGACGCCGCCGGTACCTTCTCGTGGCCAGGTGCAGATCAGCTGGACAGGCGGGCCGACGGCATTGTGACGAGCGGTAAATGACCGGCAGCGCTGACCTAACGTGACCTAACGCGGCGGGCGGGTGCACGCCTGGGCGCTAACACACTCACGAGCTGGCGCGTTGTAGGCTGGTAGTTTGACGTGTTGTTTCATCTTCGCATGCGGCTTGGAGTTGACGAGACGTGACTGTGGCCGTCGGCTGACAGTGCGGATGTGTTGCTTAGTGATGCCCCCGAACTAGTGTCTCACCTTCGCATGCGGCTTGGAGCTGACGTAGAACTTCAGCCAGCGGTCGGCTATGCAAAGGTGCTGCTTATGCCACGGTTTATGCGAACGGAGGCAATTACAACAAAAATATCGATGGCGCAGTCAGCAGATGGCGTGTGTAGCGTAGGTTTCAAGTCATGTAGGTGAAGTTTTCTCACCAATATGCCTTGAAACTGATCACACACCGTTGTGCCTGCCTCTTAGCTGACCTGTATTCTATAGTTGCAGAAAAGTATATGCTCATTGATATGCACGATTAAGGTTCCATTGTGTCTTGTACGCCGTCCAGTTGCTTTTGCCGTTTTTCCTGCGATACGGCATATTTGAGCATGCGTTCGGTGGCTTACATGCGAGCCACTCGGCGATGGTGTCGCTCCAATGTCTTACACCACTAACCATAATAACGTGGCTTCTTATCCGTTTAGGGAAGATTGTTTCAGAAGCAAGCCTTAACGACCTTTGGGCTGCGTTAAGCGTGGGTGCAAATCGCAGTTTAGAGCTTGTTCACTGTCTGGTTGGCTGGTCGGGCTAGTTGGTATTACAGACATCTCTTGCGATATGAACTGTGATGGAACACTTTATTGTAAGTCATAATATATTATTATTATCATTAGTCATAATATATCATGATAAAGTATTACCAAAATTTTAAGTCATGGTCTAGCTGAGCATCAACAACTACTAAACATATAGTGTCCTTGGATCCATAGCTCAAAAGCTAATTGGATGTCCGTCTGTTTCTCATACGATTCATTGTATCATGCACCGCCGTTTGCATCACTCACTTTTTATAACTGCTGGCAGCATTAGAAAATTCGCCCAAAAATGCACCCCAGCGCATCATGCCACATGAACAGCCGGCCACGGGCCTGCAGAATGCTTCCGTGCAGGCTGGCAAACGTGGCGAGGACGACTGTGAACAGGCTTTGTCGCGTGAGCATAACGGACGCCGGCCGGCAGGCACCGAGGAGGACCAAGAGGCTACCGACATGCTGGTGGGCAACGCCCAGAACCTGATGCAGTCAGTCAAGGAGACAGTGCGCGCCGCCGAGGCGGCCAGCATCAAGATGCGCACAGACGCTGGCATCCGGCTGCGCTGGGTCCGCAAGTCGCCCTGGTACCAGTAGCCGTCCATAACCCCCGCTGCACCGTACAAACGGGCCGTGGCGTCGGCAGCAGCCCGCCCGGTCGCCGCTCGTGTGCAATTGTGGCTCGCCAGGCGCGACCGAACCGGCGTGTGACATCCGGCCGTCGTCCTGGCCGGGGCCGTCGCCGTCCGGCGCGTTCTTCACCACAGGGTTTTAAGCTATTCAGCATGAGAAGCAACTAACCTGGGCAGGATTGTTGGATCTGTGTAGGTTTCAGGTTCCCCGTAGTTTTTACGACGCTTTGTTTAGTCTTTACGCTGTGGCTGATAGGTACGATCTGTTGCGAGCTGCTAGTGGGTCGACGGTCCGGTTCGGCGGTGTACAACTAAAATGCGTCTACACTGCCATGGTCGCAAAGCGCTCGCAATGCATACTGCCTGAACTAGCCTACCTCGCCGGCCGTATGGCGAAGTCGTCGCGTCACGCCCGTGACGTCGTCACAGCTTTCCGGTGCATGCTGATGTTTACAAGTGCCAACCGAAGACGCTTAACAGTGGCCGATGCGGCTGATTTTGGTCGTTTGTTTAATGAATGTGCGAACGCTGAGGATGCGCACGCGGAGGATAACAATTGTTTACTGCATGTGTTAGGATTTAAGAAACTAATGTCTGCTGCGTTGTCTAGCTGGATAAACAGTGTATGTGACTCATCGATGGTATTGCGTGTCCGACGCACGCACAGCGATTTTTAACAACCAAATGCAGCTTGAGAACGGGCAGCCAATGTCGAATGCAGCTTGAGAAACGGGCAGCGAACGTTTTTAGGTAGACTATGTCGACACGATGCGGTGGCCGAGCCAGCGCTTACGCGTTATTAATGGTGTGTGCACGTGTTACCTGCTTCGGTTGAAAATTTGCGGTTTAGAATTTCGATGGGTGCGAGCACCTCGGTCTTGAAATAGACCTACGCCGTTTAAGCGGACGCCTGGGCGCAGGACTGACCGCGGCCTCGGTCGTACTTTACTGACGCCCGTTTCTGAGCACAGTCGTGTTCTCGCCAGTTGTTGTTTGGAGCATCAGTTTCCTACCGCAGCTCGGCGAACCACTAACAAACGTCACCACCGGGGCGCGTGTCGCCCACCGCCGGTGTCGCGTACCCGGCACGCGAGGCTGGATGGTACAAAAGGTCATCACACGTGGACAGGATGGGGGGGGGGGGGCGAGCCTGTGCCCCTAGCCTGACAGTTTAAAGGGCAGAGCCCTGGCTGCAGTCAATCTGTGCAGCAGCCGGTGCGGTCGGCGCCGCCAAGCGCGTGCTGTTAGGCAGGGACAGGGCGGCACGACAGCGGCAGCGACAGCGCAGGGGACCGGCTGTCACCCTCCACTGCCGCGCGTCGCTGCGCCGCCGGCAGCGCAGCGGCGCACGGCTCTGGCCCCTGCTGGGGCCACGCCGCAGGTGCCTGAGGTCGGTTCACCGCGATCGATCGGACGCCCCGCCCCGCTCGGTCAGCCGGCTGTCGTCGATGACGTGCCTCCGTTTTGTCGCTATGGGATTGCTAAAACCTCTGTGAAATAAACTTGCTAAACAGCGCTACGTTTCTTCGGGAATGAGTTTCCGCTGGTCGTTTTCCCCGACGGATCATCCCGCCGAATCCGCGCAGTTCACAGGTTACCTTCCCTATTCAGGCGGCGCAGAATGCGTCCTTAGAGGCGTAAGTATGGTGCATGTGTGGTGCGTGCCGAATCTGACCAACGCGACATTTCCCATGGTGGTCAACAGGTGGCGTTAGGCTCGTCATGACAGTCTCGTTTTTGGCAATCTGGATCTCACCTCTCACTGTGGGGCGAGATCCGGACTGCCAAAGATGTGCGTGACTCCTAATACGTCGGACGTAGCAGCGGTACCCCGGCAGCAATTTCAGCGTGTTCACGCCGTAGATCCGAGAGCCATGATATCGGCATAGGTCGTCATATTCATCGCATGGATGGGCAGTTTCAAGGAATTGATGCTGCCGTGATCATTTGGGACAAAATTACCACATAAACAAGTTTTAAACCCAACTCAATCTGGAAATTCGGCGCACTTTGGCCTGAGCGCGTTCGACCCACTCGTGCCTCAGCATCAGCGCACCGGTGCGACGCGGACGCGTGCGGCGCAGACGGGATTGTTGCAAATCGCATATGGTCCCTTTTGCCTGGTGGTACCCAAATGCGCGCGCTGACTGATGGAGTCCGGCTTTATTTGGCCACGGAAGTGATGCACGTGACCAGGTCGCGCGTCCCGGCAGCCAGCCGTGCACAGCAGCCCAGGACATTTGGCCCAGATTCCGGGTCCCGGCAGCCAGCCGCGTACAGCAGTTCAGGACGTTTGGCGTTAACTTTATTATTACACCAATATATAAACAACAAAACACGCTCACCCACGGCTGGCAGTGATGGAGAGGTCAATGCTCTAAAATACACCCAACGTAACTCATACATTGCGTGAGGCTATGATTGCAACACAGGCTCGGTGACGCTGATTGAAATTTGTACTCGTTTAGAAGTCTACCCGACAAGACTGAGCAAAATTCAAGATGGTGTAAATGAGGAAGGCAGTATCGAACGCCAGCGCCAGCGCAGCCACGGCCACAGCCGGCGCGACAGAGCCGGCGCGGACCGGCGGCGCGCGGTCCCCAGCCGGGCTGTCGCGCCGGCCGGCCGCCCGGTGAACACACACTGACCGACAGGGGCGCGCGCACAGGAGCGCGGCCCCGCGGCTCACCCACCCACTATGGCTCTACGGAAGCGGCGGACACAGGACAGCGGCCGGCCGCCACGCGCCGGCCGCACCTCATAAATAGAGCGGTAACAACTGGACTGAGCTCAGTAATGAGGCGTGTGGTGCCTGCCGGCGCCGAGGCCGGCCGCCTCCCGCTAGAATGCCCATTCAAACCCAGGCACACCTCGGCGGCGTGTAAAACAAGCGCTAAACTCAACGGGCGAGGAAACAACAGAATACGGCAGGCGGGGCGTACTGACTAACACACGCTACCGACCACTGGGTGGACCGCGCACCGGGCGGCAAGGCTGCCGCGCGAACCCGCATCAAGCAGAGGGGGCCGCCCCCAGCGGACACCACACCGTACAAAATACACCGTCACGTCATCGCCCAGGGCGGGCGCCGGCACACGCACATAGACCATCTAACCAGTAACAAAGTGGCAGTGAACAACATATACCGCATTCCGTTATGTCCGGCCTCGACTCTAACACAGACCCGCTCACTCGACTACTCGTTCGTTGCACGTCAGCTGGGGGGCGGCTGGCTCGCGGCGGCGGCGCTCGGTAAATGCAGCTGCGCCGGAGGGGGCCGCGTCTCGGCGGCTCTGGCAGTGGGAGGGGAGGGGGGGGGGGGGGGGTCACGCGGGGCCGGCCCCGGCGGGCCGCCGCCGGACGGGACGGCAGCTCGATCGGAGTAGCTGATGACGACGGGCGGGCGACACTACGGCCGACCACCGGGCGCACCTGCGGGGAGGCGGGACGTGACGTCAAAGGCACGGGGGACAGCCTCTCCCCATCACCACACGCGCCATCGCGCGGCTACGTGCCGCGTCACGACACTCACATCCGACTGGCGAGACACGAAAAAACCTCGCGAGACGTACCACACCCCTGGCATGGCTCTCCGACCCCGCCTGTTGCAGCCGCCCCACCCGAGCGTCCGCGGCCTGCTGGCCTGCCCCTCTGTCGACCCGCCACTGACCTGCGGGCCGCGCGGTGTGCTGCGGCTGGCCGGCGCGCGGCGCCAGCAGGGGCCTCGGCCCCGGCTCGCCGCCGCCCAGGTGGGAGCTGAAGCTGGTCAGCGGAGCCATGGTGGGCAGCGTGACGGCGGCCGCC
The DNA here is from genome assembly GCF_011947565.3 of Pollicipes pollicipes. Lineage (NCBI taxonomy): Eukaryota > Metazoa > Arthropoda > Thecostraca > Pollicipedomorpha > Pollicipedidae > Pollicipes > Pollicipes pollicipes. The sequence goes on along the minus strand of NW_023597054.1, from coordinate 22,314,464 downwards.
GGCGCCGGCGCGCCGGACCGGCCCGACCAGTACCGGCTCTGCGAGTGCGGGAACTTCTTGCGGAAGTGGTGGTCGTACTGGTGCGTCTCGTCGTCGCCGGGCCCGGCCGGCTCCGGCGTGCTGACGCGCCCGTCGGCGCGGCTCGAGCGCTTGAACTTGAGCGCCATGGTGAGGTCGTGGCCGGAGGCGGCGGGCGCGGCCACCGGCCGCGGTGGCGAGCTGCGGTGCGCCGGCGACACGCCGGCCGAGCGCGGCGACGCGCCGTCCGACGACTTGCGCCGCTTGATCTCGTCGGCCACGGCGAAGATGCGCTCAAAGTCCATGTTGATGTCCTTCTGGGCGGCGCTGGGCGACTGAGAACGATCTGCGGAGCGACACCCAGTGACAACCTGGTCTGCGGAGCGACACCCAGTGGCAACCTGATCTGCGGAGCGACACCCAGTGACCACATGAGGCTACCGCACACGGCTCAGCGTCCCAGTGGAAGGCCGAGAACAAACCAGGTAGAATGCCAGCAGCGCTGCTACAGCATGTCTGGGGAAGCGCTGACGTCCCGTTCCAAGGGAACAGATCGGCGCATGACGCCGATGAACAGTATTACATGAAAGATGGCGTTGCTATAAAAGTAACGTCTACCACGGACATGCGCATCTGCCCTAAGGAACCGATCGCAACGAACACATTTACTGCGCTGCAGTAAAGTCCAAAAGTGTGTCGCACATCCACCTCCTAATCAGAGGAAAGCGACACAGGAGCCGTAGTGGGCCACCTACCGGAGTCATGCGGCCGATGGTGGGCGGCGGCGGCGGTGGTGGCACGCTCCTCATGTCGGCTCCGCTTGCCGGCCGACGGGCCCGGCTCAGGCGTGGCTGGCGCGCCGGCCGGCCGCTTCACGCTCGCAGGCTCGTCGCGCACGTAGCGGGCGTGCAGCGAGGCGGCCAGGCCCTCCATTGGCAGGCCGGCCAGCGCCTCGTACCCGCCGCCTGCGCCGCCCGCGCCGCCTGCGCCACCCGACGCCGAGTGGCCGGCGGTGGGCGGCGCCGGCCGCGCGCGCGGCGGGAAGGCGGCCGGGGCGAGCGGCGCGGCCGGCGAGGCGCGGCTCAGCTCGCGGAAGTGCGCCGGGTCGGCCAGGCCCTCCAGCTGCACGGCGGCCGCCTCGGCGCTGCTCGGCCGCGAGATGGGCGAGTAGGCCGGCGGCGCCACCTTCCGGTCAGGCGCACCACCACCGCCGCCGCCACCGCCGCCGCCACCGCTGCTGCTGCTGCCACGCAGGCCCTCCTCGATGGCGCGCGACGTGAGAACGCCCACCGTCGGCCCGCCGCCGCTGCCGCTGCCGCTGCCGCTGCCGCTGCCGCTGCCGCCGCCGCTGCCGCTGCTGAAGCTCATGTCGACGGCGGCGTGGACGGGGCCCTTGTGCGCGGCGTGGCCGGGCTCGGAATCCGTGTTGAGCCGCTCCTGGGACAGGTGGCGGCGCAGCGCCAGCTTGGCAGGCGAGAACTGCGTGTAGTCGGGCTGGTGGGTTGCCGGCAGGCGGCCCAGCAGCCGCGGCCCGGCGGCCTCCTCGCCCGGCGGCGGGTAGGCCGCGCCGGCCGCGCGGAACCCGCCCTCCTCCGACGGCTTGTCCTCGTTCAGGAAGCAGGTGATCATACTCTTCAGCCGGTCCTCGAAGTTGTTCACCTTGGGCGGCTCGTGGACGCGCTGCACGCCAAAACCACGCCGCTCGGGCTCGCGGCGGGCGGCCGGCGGGGGCGGCGGCGGCGGAGGGGGCGGCGGCGGCGGCGGTGGCGGAGCGCGCGCCGCGCCCTCCTGCGCCGGGCTTGGCGAGCTGCGAATCACTGGAATCTTGCCCGCCTCGATCTGACGACCTGTCTCCAGGATCTTGCGCGCCAGCAGCTCGGGGTTTTTCTCGTGGATCTTGCCAATGTCGGGCACCTTGGGCCACTCCTGGTTGCGGCTCTTGTGACGCGCCTTCTGGCCGGCCTGCAGCGCGCCGGCGGCGGCGGCGGCGGACGACGATGCCGGCGGCGGCGCGAACACCTGGTGGCCGGCAGACGGCGGAGCGACGGCAGCGGCGGCGGCGGCTGCGGCGGCCAGCTGCAGCTGCTGGCTGGCCTGCTTCTCGGCGGCCGACCGCTCCAACATCTGCACCTCGTTCTCCAGCAGTCGGATCTCGCCCTGGACGCGGCGCCGGGCGGCGAACGTGCGCGATATCTCCTGCATCACCAGCTCGTGCGTCACCGTGTCCTGCGACAGGGCACGGCGGTCAGCGGCCCGGCGCAGAGGTCAGGCACAGGGCCAGGTCAGAGGTTGCGTGTTCAGACCACAGGGGGTAGGCGCCATGTGCGGGCCGACGGACAGTTTGCAATGATTCAAACTCTGAGTGCACCCGCTGAACAGCTCGGGGACTTGACAAGAGCCTCACTCTCGGCCCCCTGTGGTGCCGACGGCAACCAACGGCGTTCGATTAACACTTGAGATATTGCAGACTTGATAGACATTATCGTCCACTGGTCCGTGGCTATCACCTTGCTGAGCGTTTAAGGTTACGTTTGTGTACGTGAAAAACTGTTTTCATTGTGGTGTGCGTTAACACCGCAATCGTTTGAAAAATTAAGTCACATAGCCTACAATACGTCCCTTGCAACTTGCGTACAAGATCATAGTCTTATGTGCGCGCAGATCGCATGGTATTACAAACCTGATGGAATATTTTAGTGCACGGGCAATAATAATGCATTGCGTGCCCAATACGCCTACCAGGGGTATCGACAACGGAAAGGCAGGAGCAGGCCCCGCAGTTCGATTGATGGTTTGCATCCAGCGCGTCGAAAGTTTGCTCACATTCCTCTCCACCCCCATCCCGGTTCTGGCTACCCTCCAACCTGGTAAGTCCCCCTGTCGTCGGCTCCACACCAAATATGGAACGTCGGATCGCCGAATGGAGGGGGGGGGGGGGGGAGGTGACCGAACTCGTCCAACGAATGAGAGCTCGTAAGCGTCGGCCAAACGAATGACAGCGTGCGATATGACTTTATCATTAGCGCAGCAACATAAAAAGGGTCTCTGTAAGACCACCCTACCACGCCCAATCAAGAAACAATAAAACCCCTGCATATGTGCGTAGCCAAACATCAGGGTATCTTAACACACGCTCGGGTTGGTGGAGGGAGATTCGAGATCCAACACTTTGCATGGCTGCAGGCGATTGAATGGCGGATCTTTTGGGATGATAACGTTTGCTGTACCTTTAAGATCTTAATGTATGGGCGGGTCAAGGTCAGGCCGTGGCTGTAAGCGAAGGCACTTTCTATGGTATCGTTCAATCCGGTGTGACAACGGAGTGTTCGACGAGGCCATACATCTCTGAGATAGTTTTGTAAGCAAACAACAATTAAATTTGAGATGACAACAAATTCCATTGACCTGGGGGGAGGTATGAAGGTTAGACCGAGGTCAAGACCAACCTACTTTCTCACTTGAAAGCTCTTCGAAGTATTCTGGTGTTCACTTGGAATTTAATAACAGGGACCATAGCAGACATCTTCCATGGATTTCAGGTCAAGCTTTTGTTTTTAGGAGCATATCGACAAGCGCAAGCCTTTGGCGCTTATTCAGACGCAAAACTCAAAGCCATTCGGTAGGATTTTGGTCACTATGACATCCGTACAGTCAAACAAGGCCACTGACCTTAAATGAACACCAGTGACCTTATGCTCAGAACAGTCGCCCATGCTTAAGGCGGTCACATGACGAGATCTGGGGGCACTTGGACACCAATCCTGAGTTTGAACTTGCTCTACCTCATTCGAGCCGAAGATAGTGACCTAGGAACCTCAAATTTCAGCACAAGTGAGTTCACATGCAAGCCGACCCACCCTGTGAATTTCATGTCTGTAGTTCGCTTGTTTCGAGGCCGCAGGGTGGTCAAATTGCACCGCCCAATCAAGAGACGGGTATTCAATCGGCCACCCGCGCGCGTGTTAAACGGCGTGGGCTTCAATAAGGCTTCACGTCCGTGGCGCGCACACTCCCGATTCGGGAGACAATGCGCCGCATTCCTCTTGAGGTCATTACCACCCCGTCGTTTCTCCATACGCAATGTGACGCGTCTGAACGCGGTAGCTGACAAGAATTGCCGGCGGCTTAACCATCGCGAGGACGGGTGGGGTGAGCAGCTCCTCCGGTATTGCGCGGATAGCTTACCGGACGTTCGACCTCACCGACCTCAGCCCTCGTTCTCACGGACGTTCACGACGGTAACATGAAACTCGGCACTCCGCGACGGTTTAATAGTCGGCGCGCTCCACATTTTCATGTCAGCCGGCTCTTAAGGTGTGAGTGGTTACGCGGCTAACTTCGTGTCGTGCGTCATTACTACATCAGGTCGATGTTGATGTAATAAGTCAAGTCATGTCTACAGCTCACCTGCAGTCAAATCCTGTGGAACGCCAGTATCCATGTTTGACCATTGCAATAAATTAAGAAATTTGCAAATATCACCATAAATTAAGACTAAATGCTAGGTTAGGACAGTAGTAATTGCCTTATTCCTCGAAGAAAAACCATGAGAATGGCACACAGATGGTAACCTATCCTTATCTCCATTTTCATGGTTTTCTCCGCGGAACAGGGCTCTTACTACTGTGTCATCCACGTCAATAATGTTCCTCGCATATGCACTGAGCAACTGACATTCGTGCTAGGCTATCTGAGGACAAGGCCATGGTCACGGAACAGCTTCAGGCGATACAGAGACTGAAGGAGACTGCAGGTTAAACTTAAATAGTTGATATCGATCTAGTGCTAAGACTAAGCCACCCGTTTTGTACGGGCGACGTTACCTTATGGACCTTGACCTGACCGCTCGGTTGCAACGCGTGATAAGCAGAGCACCTTGAATGTACCTTAAAACATGTACAACGGCGCTGTCACCCCTTTGCGGCCAGTTTTGACTTTGGCCTTTTAAATAGCATACGAAATATAGGTCTGTTTTCGGTACCATATGATGTTACAACACGCCCCTCCCCCGTTGTCAACGGATACTCGGAGAACGTCAATAAAGCCAGCAGGTAACGTTGACTGGCATCTCCGTTGATGCAGGAAACGTCTCGCAGGACGTATAGTCTTCCCAGAAAGGAACATCGATAAACCTGCTATCGAATTTATCAGGCCTTTCCGCCCTGGCAGGCAACAGGTCTCGGTCAACGCACGTAAAGGAATGTTGTCATCCGCTCTGCCCAATGTCCGTTCCGGAATGTTCTGCCAAATTGTGTTTCAAGTTTTGCTTGCCATTTTTCGCAATTCTCGCAGTACGCAACATCTGAGTGAACGCTGCTGTAACTTTTGAACGCATCACGACCCAACTATCGGTAAACTAACCGTACTTGTACGTTCCAGACGACCATATCGCAGAGCAGTGTGGTATGGCCGGTAAAATACCGACCGAGGCGTAACAAGGCTACACAGGCGGCCAGCGATCTGAACACCGAACACCAGGCCAATCCGGGCGCCAGATCACCAAACACCCCAACGGGCCACCCGCAGCCCGTTCAGACACCAGACCGAGAATGGATCGGAGCTGGCCGCATCTCTGCACCCGTGGAGGGAGCCCGTTATCGGCCCGGACCAGTGGTCCCGGGTCCGTCACCAGGGGACAGGGTACGCGGGTGGGGGGGGGAGGGGTCAGGGGGAGGGGGGCTGCCAGCCGTCCGTGGGGTTTCGACAGACGGGAGGCGGGCCAGTGGAGCCTATCTAGGCATACAACAAGCGGGGTCCAGCAGGGTTTGTGCAGGGTGGCCCGTCTGACCAGTGTGCAATACGCAAATCGTGCAGATCACAACGTTTATTCAGCTTGCCCATCAGGCGTCAAGGTGCAGGGGCGTTAAAAGCATCTGTCAAGCAAACGAAAGATTCAAAGCGACACAGGCCGAATACCAGACAGCGTGGAAACATGCAATAATTAGCCACACAAAAGCATCCGAGTCAAGGTGGTAAAAAGCATCATACAGCAAAAGCAAGAACGAAGTGACATCAAAAGAAATGTTAATAGCGGGCGGTCGACGGTCAAGGGCCAATCAACTGCAGCCTTCGAAAATGCATTTAAGCGTGACAGAAAAGGGTCCGTTGTCGAACGCGGCTACCAGAAAAGCAGCAAACCCTGTACTTTATCACAAATCTATAGTTTATCTCAGTTCCTCACTCTCACACTTCTGAACACATGAGATCAAGATATATCAAAGCTATGACAACTGATTGGCGATCATTTGAGTCTAATCTAAATTACAACAAACCCCTACACATGTAACTCCGGACCCAACTGGGAGGGTAAAGCGTCACTGCCACCCAGCCAGCACCGTCGTAATCACGCACGTGGTCCTCCACGCAGCGCACGCCATTCGTGAAAGACAAAGCAAGCGTATATGACCCGGATCAGGCCGGCTCTCGGTTAAACGCCACCACCATGCGTCATGCAGCAGCGGTGAGGCCGGGGCGGCACGGCGCCGGGCCGGGCGAGACGGGGCGGGTCCGGTCAGGCCGGCACAGCCGCCCGGCCCCGCCCGGTCCGGTGTACCTCCACCAGCCGGCCCGCAAACTGGGCACATACTTCCTTGCCGGCAGCGGCTGCGGCGGCCGCTGGCGGAGGCGGCCGCTCCGACTCGGCCGGGCTCGGCTGGGTCATCGCCATCCGCTGCCGCTGCTGCTGCTGCTGCTGCTGCTGCTGCTGTTGCTGCTGTTGTTGCTGCTGTTGCTGCTGTTGTTGTTGTTGCTGCTGCTGTTGTTGCTGCTGCTGTTGCTGTTGGTGCTGCTCCATGGTAGCGACCTGCGCGGCACGACGGAGCGGCGGAGGGCCGCTGAGTCACGGAAGCCGGCCGCAAGCCCCGTGATTGGAGACATAGTCTGACGAGACACACAGCCCCGGACACCGGCTGATGGGTTTCAGTCACACCCCCACACCCCCGTACTGACGGCACTCACACCTCCCCCCTCCCTCCCACCCCCAGCAAACACATACAAACTGATGGCGGCTCACTGTCTCTCCCACGGCAAAAATATAACGAATGCAACGAGTCCCTTCAAAGTCCAGTTCAAGACAACAACCGTAAATTTGTAAGTTATGCGCATCATGCTGTAAGCAAGATGCTACGTTAAATTAGCATTGTGCCACACTGCATGATGATTACATTCGTGCTATGATGCACTACGTTGTGTTACACTTGTGTGATACTATGGTATCCTGCGCTGAAACGCCACGCTACACTAAACCTTTACACCTCCTGTCCGCAGACACGGGCCTGGCAGCGGTAGACCTCCGCTGTGACCGCCGCCAGCCGGCGTGGCCGGGCGTTCGCCGCCGTCCCCAGACGGCCGCTCTGGCCCTCTCACCTCCGTCTCCATGGCAGCGGCTCGCTCCTGCAGCTCGCGGTGGCGCATCACAATCTCCTTGGCCTTGACGATCAGCTCCTCCGGCTTGCTGGCCTCGATGCCCAGCTCGGCGATGCGTCGCTTCAGGAAGCCGAGGCTCTCGGCCTTCAGGTGCTCGATCTGCGCCTCCAGCTGACTGGTGCGTCCCTTGAGCTCCCGCTGCCGCACCTGGCCAGGGTCAGGGGATCATACCTCGGTCATCAACAGGTCGGAGGCAACGGCGAGTCGGGGGGAGAGGGCGCGCGGCTGGCAGCCCTTCCATCAAGTTCTGCATCGCCCTGCACACAGGAAGCCTTCAAACAACTACTGCACATCTCTCAGCAAGCCGCGCACCTGAAAACACGGCCTGCTCTCGTCCAAGCGTCTCCCCCGGGGTCGCCGGCGCGGCCGCCGGTCGCGACGCGCCCAGCCAGCACGCGGCCGCCGGCGCAGGGCGTCACCCACCCGCTCTCGCTCGATATCAAGCTCCACGGAGCGCCGGAAGTCGGCCGTCTGCATGCGCTGGATGAACTGCATATATTGGTTCTTGATGGACTCGAGCAGCAGCTGGAGGCCGTACGGCACGTCGCCGGCAGTCAGCTCCGGCGGCAGCTCCTGGTGGCTGAGCACGCCGCCCAGCGCCACAGACGACAGCTTCTGGTCGACGGTGCCCGGCGCCACGTCCTCCGGCGCCGTCACTGCCGCCGGGGCCGAGCACGGGGTCACCACCGGAGCGCGGGTCATCACCGGGGCGTGGGTCGCCACCGGACCGAGGGGCATCATCAGAGCGAGAGGCATCATCGGAGCGCGGGTGATCATCGGACAACGGGTCATCATCAGAGCGAGAGGCATCATCGGAGCGCGGGTGATCATCGGAGAGCGGGTCATCATCGGAGCGCAGGGTCATCACTAGAGCGCGGGGTCACCACAGGAGCGCAGGGTCACCGCTGGAGCGCGGGTCGTCCAAGGCAGGGCGTGAGCATCAGCGCGTTCGCCCATGACAGCAAGGTGTCTGCACCTCCCTAAGCGTTGCCCTACGACAGGGCGACGAGCGCAGGCCGCCTCCACCGCGCCCCGTGCCGCGTCGCGCCAGCGCGCCCACTCACCCATGTGCGTGGTGCTGAGCAGCGTCTTGCTGTGCAGCACGTCCAGGCCGGAGATGTTCAGCTTGCGCTTGCGGCCCGGCTTCCTGCCCTTGCCAGCGACAGTGCGCTTCAGCTGCACGGGCGGCACGGTGGCGGCGGCGGCAGCACGCACCTGAGGCCGCGCGCGCGGCAGCTTCCGCGTCAGCCGCCGCTTCGGCTTACGCTGATTGGCTGCACGGCAGGACGGGTGCGGCGTTAGCGGCCAAGACATGGACAGGTATGAGAAATCAGGTGTGCCAACTTTGTGAAATACACGTCTTCGAAATAAGCGGCAAAATGTGGTAAGTGGTGCCAGTCATAATAACCAACTGTACACCTGGTTTCGTCGCAGCAGCATAACGAGGCCATTATGGAAACAGTTGAAATGCAACGTGAATGCTGTCACGCCTAGCAACGCAAACAATGGAGCATCAACGTAAGCGCTCACGGACTCTGAACTCCACAACTTTGCATCCAACTCGACCGTACTCAAACAAACCAGAGGACGTTAATTCATGCTGTCTACAAGAAACACAGATAGTGACGTTATGGGAGCGAGAGCGGGCCGGGCCGCCCGAGCCAGGGTCGCACCGGCGGCCGCCAAACCTGGGACGGCCGGCTCGCCGCCGCCGCCGCCCGTCATGCACTACGGGAGTCGGTGCGGGGCGGACACCGCCGCGCCGCTCGCGCGTGGAGCAGGACGCGCCGCCGTAGCCGGCACCGCAGCAGCCCACTAAAAGCGCCGGCACACGTCAGACAGCCGAACGGACGGACGAGCCGGAGCCGCGGGCACGCGCCGGACGAGCGGGCGCCGCGTGCAGGACCAAACAAAAGAGAGGGACAGACAGAGACGGCCAGGCCACTCTCAGACCGGCCAGCGCACACGACCGTCTAGCTACGGGCGGGCGTGGTCATGCACACGCGGCGCCGCACTCACCGGCGCGCCGTGGGCGGCCGGGCCGCAGCTCCGGCTCGTCCTCGGCGTCGCCGTCGTGGTCCGAGACGGCTGGCGGTGGTGAGTCGGGCGGCGGCGAGTGTGGCTGCTGCGGCGGCTGCGGCGGCGGCGGCAGAGGAGGAGACGGCGGCGGTGGCGGCGGCGGCGGCGGCGGAGCTGGCGGGGAAGCGGGCGCCGACGCCACGGCCTGCGCCGGGTGGCGCGCCACCCACGAGGTCCAGGCGCGACGCGTGGTTGGGCCGGGCGGCGGCGGCGGTGGCGGCGGCGGCGGCGGGGGCCGCGGCATCTCATCCTCACACCTACCGGCCTCCTTGGCGTCCGAGTCGCCGCTGCTGGAGTCCAGCAGCAGGGACTTGGCATCGGAGCGCCGGGTGGCCGAGCGGCTGCTGCGGCCTGACGAACCGCCTGAGTCGTCCTCCTACCGGCGCCAGGCGCGTCCCGTCTCTCACACGCTGGCCGGCCGCGTGTCACGGCCTCCACAGCCCGATCGAGCGTAGCACGATAACCGAGTCAACGGTGTTGGTCTTACATAGCTGTCCGCGTCCGTTACTCGTAAGATCTTTTCACGGGGACGGCAGCGTAATGGCGTACAATTACAACGTAACTGAATGGATTTATTTTCTCCTACATACACAGCATGTAAGTTGACTTTCCTGTCCAAAACCGCACCACACACTGTGAGAACTCTAGGTCATCCGTGCCACTCACCGGATTCTTCAGCTTCTGGAAGTAGCGCTCGAGCTTGGTGCGGTCTATCTCCTGCATGAAGTACGAGACGGGCTTGCCGGTCCAGGAGACGGAGCCCAGCACCGGGGCCAGCTCCGTGATGTGCATGATGGTGCCGATGTCTGCAACACAAGCCCAGCTCAGCGCCGCGTCGCCAGGCGCACACCGACTGAGTGGCCCCAGTGTGCGGTGGCTGGCATTTCAACGCAAACTTGTGATGACGTTGGCAGCTCATGTGTGTGATCAACTAATGCGAGGAGCTGGACCGGCCGGGCCGCTGGCGGCCAGCCGGGACCTCCTAACCCACCGCTCAGGTTTCTGTCCGACATGCGGAAGTTGAGCGGACAGAACGCCTTCGAAGAGACGATGCGTGCGCCGTCCTTCAGGTCTTGGAAGATGGTCTTCAGGTGGTGGTCGACGGTGGGACCGAACGCGAAGTTGTTGACGAACACCAGCGTCGCTGATGTGATCTTTTCGCGGTGCTCCTGCTTCAGGAAGTCTCCCTCAATCAATTGATAGTCGCTGTGCTTCTTGCCGTACCACTTCATCCACTGCCGGAAGTTCTTGTCCAGCGCCTGTATAACGGAGGGGAAGTGGAAGTGAGCAGCGCTCAGCGTAGGCCGCGGCCAAAACGCCCCCCGGCTCAGGTCAGCAACATTCCAGTGAAATCAAAATGTGAGCAGATCAAACAGTGTGTGATCCGAGATAAGGATTTAGCGGCACCCAATATGTGGTCCGAACTCCATAAAGGAAGCTAAAGCCGACATTCGGGCACTAGGTTATTACGAATTCAGAGAGCCGTTCTACACTACACGTGTCCCACCTTGGCGTATCGGCAGGGCGTCTCGGCCTTCTCGATGCCGACGCAGATCTTGCAGGGCGTGGCAGCCGCCATCTGCAGGATGACCTGGCCCACCCCGGAGCCCAGGTCGATAAACACGTCGTTCTCGGTCAGCGGCCGCTGGTCGATCATCTGGCAGATCAGGTCGAACGACGTCTCGCCGTACACCTGGCAACACAGCGCCGGGTCAGTTCAGGTCAGGTCAGGTCAGGTCAGGTCAGGCCAGGCCGGCGGCGACACATCAGGTCACCATCTGTGGCCGTCCGCACCAGCAGGACAGAGCTGTCCCCGCCGGCCGGGTGACGGAGCGAACCACGCACGCTCGCCGGCTCCTAGTCGCGTCGGATATCCACACTGCGATCGCATCACACATCGCGACAGGCCATCGCTGGGAGCGCCTGCCGCCACGGCCGACCGAACGCGGTACGGCACCCGCCTGCGGAGAGAGCGGATGGCGGCGAGAAGGCCCGTGCCACCTGTCCACGCACCTCGGACGTAACCTGACCTCGGGACGACATGGGCCGCACTGACCTCGAGTGGAAAGGGTTCATAATGAGCTCAGATGAGAACGGATCAGCCCCAGCAGGTCCCACTGACGTCAAACCAGTAGTACTGACCTCGGGCGAGAAGGGCTCGTACTGATTCAGCCGGTCTGGGTCTTCCACGGCCTGGTTGTACACCTGCTGGATGATGTGGCGCAGCAGGTCGCGCGACGGCCTCTTGTTGAAGCGCTGTGCCGGTCGGGAGGTGCCCCGCTCCTGCGGCGCGACAGCCGTCAGCACGCGACGCCGCAGCGGCGGCGGTGCAATCTCCCGCCATATCAACGTGGCATGCATGTCGCATCAACATAGCAGCATTCTACTTGCATTCATTCACACAATCGAAAACCCCTCAGTGTGCAAGACTTATGCCAACCACACATTTTTTAAAGAAGGGCATTCATTCAGAGTCAAAAACTGGTCAGTGTGCAGGGTTTAAGATAACCACACATTTTTTTTCCAGAACAATCAATCAGTGACAGCACAGACCCAAGCAAACATCCATTTCAGGAGATGTACCAAGTGCATGTATTGGTCAAGGAACTTGGGAAAACACACCTCTGTAGCTTATAAATACAAGGGTATATGACAATGCACAAAGACATACCAGCTGAAGTATGCTGTCAATTGCTCTGTTGTACCTATCACAAAGATTTTTCATGCTTTCATAGCTGAAACAGAAACAAAAATGTGTTTACATATTTACAACAATGTCAAATTGAGCAAATATTTACTGATTCCAATATAATGAAAAAGAGCTGTAAAGATAAGCAATGCAAATGTAGCATCACATTACCTAATACTGCATGATTGGCTGTAAACACAACATCTAATGATAACATATGTTGACACTGCTCTAATGACACCACATAATGGCTGTAAGTAAACCATCAAATGGCACTGTATGTTGGCACTGCTCTAGTGGCACCCTATTATTGCTTCAAATAAAAGATATGACCCTGTATGTGCACAGAACAAGCAATTGCATAAGTTCACCTGTCAGCTTATCATCATGGGGTGTGTGAGAGACCAGACATTGGTTCATATACAGACTGACCACAGGGTGTGCACATATCACCAGCAAAAACAATCTGGAGTCTTAATCAACATATGTGCCAGTCACTGAAAAATGCTGACAACCTACCTCTTGGTGTCATACTGGCTGAGTATATTGATTTCCATCGCCATCTTGAGCTCTGGAAAGTCTTGACAAACCCATCTGGAAAACAGAAACACCAGTGCATAAAGCATCAGCACTGACTGAGACCAAACTGCCCCATGGTATCATGTGAATGGTACAATGGGATGCCAAGAGGCTCAAAAATAGGGCTCTCATGAAGGGTTGGGATGGACACACAAGGGGTGGGGTAGACAAGCAGGTCCAACCAACATGACCCTTATGAAGTCCTGCATCTCACAACAGCTACAGACATCCTCAATGTCTATCCATAGCCTCCTTAGCTTGTTCATCTGAGATTTGTTTTAAAGTGTTCTGGAATCTTTCTTTTCTTGGATCACCTGTATGACATTAGCTTTGGAATCTTTGTGAAACAATGCAGCATCAGGCACTCTTTTCCTCACCACAGGCATATTTGGACTTCAGTGAATTTGGTTGTATTGCGGTCATGCCAACTAGTGCCAAGCGGATCCTGCCAAGCTTAGTACCCCAGGCTGGTTGGTATTGGAATTTCAGGGGACCCCATGTCCCCAAATATTTCAGACCTTCACTTTAAATATATATATATATATATATATATATATATATATATATGTGTGTCTAGGATGTCCACATGACTTGCAGTGCCACATGAGCACACTTGACAGATTGGGGAGCTGGGTCTGAGTGTCCCCTGCCCCAACCCTCACTCCTTCCTCACTATGCACAGCAACATAATGAAAAGTACTTCACCAACTACAGTACAATGGTTATTCACTTCACCCAGATGGCACACATGGCCACCATTACAATGTGTGTGATCACTATCACCATTCACATAACCTACCTGATGGTGTCAACAATTTCCAGGGCTCCATCATGCTCCTTTCCCTTTTTCTGTAAATAAAGGGTCATGATTAAGGCAACAATTTTAGTGACATTGCACACCATATCACAATGAGCATTGAAAATCTGGGACCTTGTCCCATAACCTGCACCAATCTTGCCACTAAGTACAGCTTAGGCAACATGCAGAAATGATTATGCCTGTAACAATTCAAACTGTAGCAATATTGTGATCCAACATAACTTTTATCAGAAGCTAGTGACACTTCACACTTTTACCACCCTCACTTTCCATCACACCATTGTGTTACTTAATCAAGATGTTATACATTTATGGATACCAAACATGGCTTTTCTGAGCAGACCGCATCACACATGACCAACTATCTTGACACTTCTCCCACCACAAAGCAGATGAGCATGCCCAAAAGGCTGAACAACAGTTTGAACATACATATGTTTTCAGTTGTTTTTCATGTTACTTCATATCACCAGATGAAACATGTAATGTTTGATAACATTGAAATTATTCTTTAAATTATTCTTTAAAATTATTTAAAAACATAAAATTAATTAAAATAAATTATTGTATTGAATTACTATTATCATTAAATTATTTTATCAAATTTAATTATTACAATTATTCTTCATATGACATCATCACACCAAGAAACTTAATGTGCTGTGGTAAGAGGTTACTGGCACAGTTAAGGACCATGTGTGAGTAAAATGGCTCTGGCAAGCACTTAATAGGCCTGTCATCCAGTTCATTTCTCTTAAGGGAAGCCCATGACTCTGAATATCTGTCTTGGTTCCCTGCATGCAGCTTCTATGAACATGGAACACAATATTTATTGAAATGCCACCATCCAGTCAGGCTGATGTACACACCCCCAGTGAGCAGCTTACCTAAGGCTTGTGATGTAATTTAAACCCACATTTCCTTGCAAATTTGCATATCAATATGCTAGAGATGATCTTACATTATTACACACCAGTTTCCAGAATGTGGAAGACTTTTGCTTGATCATGTCGGGACAGGGTGCAGACAATTCATATGCTTTGAAGATTTTGGGGTAGGCATTCTTTGACTGGTGTAGCTTATGCCATGTCAGGAAAGGTCATGGTACCTAGGGGCACATATAAAGTCACCAACATGCAAAGTACCTACAAAATGCTAAAACGTGCTTGGTGATGTGGCCAAACACTCATATCATCACTTTTCACACTGAAGAAAGGTTGGCATCAGGTTGCACCGAAATCGAGCAGGAGGGGCTGAACAATATTAGAATAGATCAAACAGCAGATACAAAGGACAGGCAAAGCTGATAACAAAGTAACTGTGCAACAGCCATGCAATGAGACCAGACTGGACCGAATGGGACTGGGCGTATCAGGGCAAAATATATCAGATGAGAGCCTTCAACCTGGGACCTGGTGTCAGTCAGATGGCCATGGTGACAACCAGGAGGTTCAGCACGGCAGGGGGTCCCAAATTCAAAATGAAAACAATTGCTTTGAAACATTTGGCTATCCATCTTGAAGGCTCCCAACTGGGACATTTTGCCCCCATACAGCCAGCTCTCATTCAGCCCGGTCTGGTCTGGTTGCATGGTTGCTGATGCCCCCCAACAGCCTTGTCTGTCCTTTATAGGCATAGTTTCTCCATCCTAAAATTTTCAGCCCCTTACATTCTATTTCAGTGCAGTCTGCTCCTGACTCCTGTCCTAATCAAGAGAGTGGAAATAAATATATTTGGAGCATGATGCCATCTTCCCAAATGTTCCTTTTAGATTTGGAATACTTTTTTATGCATCAGTGATGTCAACCACACCTTATCATACAGACAGGCCTAATCAAAGTACAGGTTATGTCAGCAGTGACTTCACCACACCACTGATGTACCTCCCTGAATCCTGTAATTTCCTAAAAAGTTTGGCACATTTCAAATGCAGTAACTTGAAATGCAAGATAGACAAAGCTTGCTGCTAAGCTGGGGTAGGAGGGAGGGGGGTTTCAGCCCTCCCCCCCCCCCCCCCCCACAAGTTGGTCTCCAAGTCCCCCAACTTTGAAAGAAGCGATGAGTGTGCTAAGCCTGGACAGAAGCCTGTATGCTGCATATACCTTCAAGGTAGCACTAGTAGTGGTGTCATAATTTGTCATGGTTTGGCCAGCTCCCAACTTATTTTGTAAAACCGTTCTCAGGTTATAGCATGGTTTTAGATATTTGCTTCCCTTTTTTGGTATCCTAGTGATGTTTTCAAAAGCATGCAACAAAAAACAAAGAAATCCAGTTCACTTGACAATGACATCATCATCACCTGGCATGTGCATGCACACACAACACTTCTGTGAAGAATGTACCATATCTTTTAACTGCACTGATGGTGGGAAAACAATCTCAGAAAAACTCCGGGATAGATGCTGGTATTATCATATATGGCAAGGCAGCATTTAAGCATGCTTATGCATAAACAGCATAAGTTTCTAAACAATATCCTTGAACTAATGATTAATCCAGTTTTTGAGAGCTTAAGATAGAAACCCATTTTCTGAGCCCTGAAAAGCAAGTGATATCTCCTTGGAGTTTACCAACTTAATCACTGCCTTATTATCCTACGTGGTTCTGCATGCAGCTGCTTGTCCAGCCTCTGCAGCCAGAAACTCACTAACTGCATCAAGAATTTTGGACCCATATCTTGCTCA
The DNA here is from genome assembly GCF_011947565.3 of Pollicipes pollicipes. Classification (NCBI taxonomy): domain Eukaryota; kingdom Metazoa; phylum Arthropoda; class Thecostraca; order Pollicipedomorpha; family Pollicipedidae; genus Pollicipes; species Pollicipes pollicipes. The sequence continues at coordinate 22,298,170 of NW_023597054.1, read as the reverse complement.
TGCATGAAGATTTTTGTTCTTGCCAGCTTCTGCTACTTGCTCTGAACTAATAAATCAGGCACTAATAATGGCATGACTCATTGGCCAGTAGTCAGCATGGCAGCACCAAAACCTCCAAATCCTATCAGTTGCATTGTAAAATGCAAACTGGTTTGATGCAAGCCAAAACATTGTGTGTTTGATAATGCACAGGTATAATGCAAAAGAATTTGGCTGGCAACCTAACTATGGCTCTGACCTATCAGAAACACATAGCAGCAAAAGTAATAAGTAGCCAGTAGATGTGAATCAGATAATCCTGAACATCTTGGAGACCCCACTCCCTGACTTCAAATCATAAGCCCTTGACCCAAGCAGAAAAGTTGACTATCCCATTTGGAACATGGTCACACCCACACTAAACATCTTGTTGACTAGTCTGCCACCATTTGCAGATGGGATCATGCACATGAATGATGCCCCTTTAAGCAGCTGCTCTGTACTTGCCTATTATTGGATAAAATGTCAGGTAGACCTGGAACTTTTGAATGATAGCAAAACTTGCAGCTTGAGAGTGGTGCTAAGCTTTGGTAATGCATTAACTAATATTATGTCAGGGTGCTTAACATGCACCTAAGCTTCAATACTTCCAAATTGTTGGACAAAAAATTGCCTCTATCAAGAATGCTGACACACCAAGCCCTCTGCCATCATGTGTTGCCCCCCCCCCCCCCTTCCAGCCAAAATGCATGCAGCCTCACTATCAATGTTATCTGCCATGGCCAGAAGGGCAGAAGGCAAATCTACATGAAAATCCAGATCACCCCACCTCCAGTGAAAGGTTCTGGGTACAAATAAGTTCGGTTAGCCAGTTGCCCAAACCCAAAGCCACCTCGACATCATTTAGAAGCAACTCATTCAAAATAGACCCACTAGTCTTAATGTACCACGATTCTGACCACGAGACTGGCCTCTATGCCACACGCAATCACGAAGCTTCTCACCGATGTGCCGGTTGGCAACGGCCACGTAAAGATGGCTGGTTCCGACCCTGCTGGGCTGTGAAGCTTAAGTTCCAATGCTGAGGTTGACATGTCCAAACTCAAGTTCCTTTACTAGGGACTTGACCTAGCGTCATCACAACACAGGCATGTCGGTTGCCTGCTCCCTCCCGTAGCGGCTCAGACGCTTCAATGACGTCGGGAGCTCACCCGCGCCGAGAGCACCCACGACAATGACGTCTTACTTCCGTCTCTGAAGCGGATATGAATCGACCGGAAGCGTATAGCGTGGGATGGGAGAACCCCCTATCACAAACAGTGGGAGTCGGGTGACGAAACCGACGAAGCCTGTGGAGATGGACGCAGGGACGCCATTGAGTAGCTAGAAGTTGCTACCATATTTACCGTTTTCCCGTGAACCGCTGGGATACAAACATTAAGACATCAATTCCAAAATTTGTGCGAGTTGAAACATGCAACCGCGGTTTGAAAATATCTTTTTTCGTGTTTTGAGAAATGTCTTTTATTTGAAGCCATGTGTCTGATAGATTTAGCATACCTCAAAAGCATCGTTTTGAAAATGGCTCAGCGTCTCTTCACAGTGAAGGAAAAAATGCTGCTGGGAGTAATGAACTCTAGTGAGGTAAATCAATCAAATTGTGGAAATACTATTTCAGAAAACTGTTAACACAAACAAACTTTAAAAATGTATTTATTTTATTTAATCCAAGTTTATATCAACACTAACGCTTAAACAGACAAAAAGAACGTTATCATGGCATGCTTGATACTAGATGGTCTCAAGAGCGCAATGCTCGCATGCACCATAACGTTTAGGCACGGCGTGTGGCGCGGCGCACGGCGCGAGTGTAGGGAACGTTGGCCGTGGGGACTTTCGGCGTTATATATCAGTGTGTGTTTAAAGCCTGTAGACCGTTTGCCGAAGGATTTGTCAGTTTTTAAGAGGCAGTTACTTTTGTACTGAACCCGCTGTGCCTAACGCTACACTTATCGTCCTCAAAGATCGCTAAACATCGTGCTTGAAGATGTCGATTGGTGTGCCCATCAAGGTCCTCCATGAAGCCGAGGGTCATATAGTGACACTTGAAAGCAACACTGGTGAAGTTTACAGAGGAAAGTTGATTGAAGCAGAAGACAACATGAATTGTCAGATGGCCAACATCACAGTAACATACAGAGATGGGAGAGTTGCGCAGTTGGAAAACGTGTACATACGGGGATCAAAAGTTCGTTTTCTGATTCTGCCTGACATGTTGAAAAATGCTCCCATGTTCAAAAACTTCAAGGTAAGTTAGTTTTATACAATCTTCTTTTATTAGTTTTGAAAAAAATGTGTGTTTGTGCCTGGCAGCTGATCAGTATCAATGCCCTGAACATGGTGCATGTCTGCCAAACCTAGCCAAGGCTAAATTGTACAGGATTTTATCATGTTGTTGGCGTGAAAAGTCATTTGACAAGGTTTTGCCTGAAACTGTTGTTTAAACACCATTCCTTGAAGTATTGTATCTTGGCTCTGAGTTTAATAGCAACTGTGTATCAAACTGTGATTGCCCCCATTTAGGAAATGTACTTGTATGTTAGCAGTGATATTGTTGCTTTGCAATACATGTTTAGTTTAACATGTATTTTGGTGCAGTCTGGTTTGAAGCCTGGTGGGTACTTGCTAATGTGCAGACTATGGCAGATCTTGATAAGATCTTGCTGGCCAGTTTTTCATCAGAAAACACAGTTTAGAGTAACCTTAAAATTTGTGACTGAAAGTTCTGAAGCTGGGCTGTTAATACCACCTTTTTGGGTATCCCATGCTACCTTCTGACCATTGTTTGGGGTTTGGTTAGGTCAGGTTAGGCTAGCAGGAGCTGATGCTAGGAAGGGGCAGGTGACCCCATTAGGAGCAAGATTCAGGTGGTACTGAACATGGTGTGAATGTCCTTGCCATGGCTTGCTAACTGTAGTATCTACTTGTGTGTATTTGCACATTGTGGGTGGCATAAAAGGACCTTTGAGCATGTCTGTAATACAAGACTGTTGTTTCTGCTCATCCATGGGCAGCTTCATATGCAGGTTAGATGGTTTGTGTTGAACATTTTTTTAACTTTCAATATGTCATTATAGCTTTGTAAATTGACCTGCACCTATGACTTGTATTATGATTTGCTAGACCGCTCCACGTCGTCTTTGCAGGCTTAGCTTAACTTAAAGCAGTTGTGTTCAATTATAGGCATACCTAGTTGATCATACGCAATCTATTTCCTGTCTTTTGTTTCCACCTGCACCCCATTCATCCAAAGCATTCTATATCTTCAACTAAGACAGCAGGAAACAGTAATCTGGTGAAACTAGTAGTGCAAGATCTGCTTTTTATGCAGGATCTCTATGACAATTAACAATGATGTATGATTTCAGGGACAAAAGGGACCTACTGGAGGGGCAGGCAGAGGAAAGTCAGCCATTCTCAGAGCTCAAGGTATGTGGTGGTCTGTTTGCATTTTATGCCTGCTTGTTGACTAGCACAATGCTTTCATTAGGTGTTAATCTTATGATGGTGGCTTTGGCACTGTATGACATGTGTATTGCTTTCTGCATAACAATTGCAAACAAATAATTTTGATATCCCTTTTACCATTTTTTGGGACTTTTCTGCTTTTGCAACCCGGGCTTTCCCATAGGAGAAGACTACAGATAAAATATGAATGACAATAGCTGTGACACACTGTGCCCAATCTGACATTGCCTCACTTTACAAATGATTGATTTGTACATATGTTAACACACCCTGTACAACCCTGATGATGCCAACTAATACTGACATGGTGTCAGTGGTGTGGGGTGGTGGGGAAAGATGGCATAGTGCCATCCAGGGGGTTATGCTCAGCTCCTCAAGCTTTGGATGGATAGGGTGACACCTGAATTCAGATCAATCAACCAGAGTGTATGAATGCTGTAACATCATTGAAAATTTGGTTAGCACTGGTGTATATGGATTAGTGCAAATGCACCAACTGCATGCACCCTGTGCTGCATGATGGAAAGCCAGTCTACAGGCAGTCACTGCTACCTGACATGTACCAGCCATTGGTGATGTGTGTATGCTGCTATAACTCCAATGTATAGTGAGAAGAGGACTCAGCAGTTTGTGACTGGGCTCAACCACAATGGACCAGTTGTCTGTGATATCTAGTATCACATCCTCATGCATAGTTCAGATATCTCCCTGCTGCCAAATCCTTAATGATATCACAGTAACTGCACAGTCATTGCAGTCAATTACTGTTGTCACACTTTTATGCCTGCACCACAGTCAATGACCACTGCCACATCTTTTTGTATTGGAGTGCACTGCCTCAGATGCTCGTTCTTGGCAAATGGAAGGGGACTCCCTACTTGGAGTAAGCCCATTTGACGTGTGATGTAGCTTTCTGACTACCTATGATGTCACGGCCCAAGCACTAAGTGTTTCTAAGTTGTCCCACTAAGTGTTTCTAAGTTGTCCCAACAGGCAAAGTAAGGGTGTTTTTCACAAGTAAGTTGTCGCTGTTTGCAAAGCAACGTCTAGCTGGCGAATGGGCAGATCCTGACCGCATGTGGATATTGAGATTGACGGATGTTTTTATTATTAAGCTTTGAGTAATTGGTGCAGAACTTGCTAATGACTGTTCAGATCAAATGATATTCAATCACACTGGTCCTGTGTGCTAGATTTCTCTGTGCATGTGATGAAAGTTCATTTCCTATATATATATATATATATATATATATATATATATATATATATATATATATATATATATATATATAAGATAATGGAACAGTATGCCAGGCATGCCATAAAAAATATTGCTGCATCACTATTGTTTTGAGCGCAGAGGTCATATGACCTCTGCAGTTGTTGGCCCGCCAACATACATTGTGTTCATTTAAAAGAGTATGTTAATTGAACCATATTGTGAGGCTGACTGTACATGGAAGACCGTGACAGGAACAAATGAGATGGTAGATGCAGCTGGCCAGAGAATATCTAGTTGGACGCACTTTGGTGGTGCACAGCTGATCTGTGAGATCAGCCATTTGGGTACTGTAAAGGGGTTCCATTTGTTCTGATGGCTAAGTCGCCAGCATGCGAAGACCTTTAAGAGAACACTTGGTCTTCATGTTGTGTCACATATGGGCTGTGTCTGACGGCTGTTCGTTTGCCGCCAGCTGCGCGTGGACGTGGCCGCTCTGGCGGCTTCCGCGGCCGGGGCGGCTGGGGCGGAGGACGCCGCAAGTGAGCCGTCCGGCACCAGTCCGCCCTCATCACGGCGTGTCGGGCGCTGCCGGGCAGCAGCCGGTCCAGCCGGGCACACTGGCCTGTCGCCGTTGAGCGCCGCAGCATCGCCGGCAGCGCCGACGGCGCGGACGGCCGTGGCAGCGCGCGTCACCACAGCGTGCTCTCCTGCTGGCTATCGAGCCCAGGTCCCTTCGGGACAGACACGCCCAACCCGCTCGTCCGCTGTATTTCATATTGTGTCTCAATACAGGAAGTCATCCGTTCGGTTTGTGTGTGAGGCGCCGCTCAGAGGTCGGTGACCTGCTTCACCTGGTCCTGGTAGTCGGAATCGGCGCTGCTGGCGCTGCCCTGGTGCGGCGTCAGCTCCAGCCGCAGCCCGCCCGGCGGCGACCGGGCCAGCTCGGCCTCGTTAACGCTCACCAGCGGTCCCAGCTGCTCGGTGGCGCGGTCCGGCGCCGGTCGCGTGCGCACAGAGCCCTGGTCGCTGGCCCAATTGCCGACTGACGCGTGCCGCGGTGTGGCGGCGGCCGGCGCCGCGGCGTGCCGCCAGTCGTGGTGGTGGCAACTGCGGTGCACGTGGTGGACGGCGCACACGTGGTGGATGCGCTGGCCGGTGGGGCTGTGGTAGCCGCTGCCCGGGCCGGCCATGCGCTCCAGCAACCGTGGGTAGTCGTCGTCGTCCGGGTCGAGCCGGTGCGTGCGGCCGCTGGGCGAGCGCCACACGCCTTCCAGCCGCCCGCGGCCCTGGTCGTCGGACGTCAGCACCACGCCGGCCGGCAGTCCTATGCGCACCAGGCGCCGCACCAGCGACATCTCGGAAGTGGTGCGCTCGCGGCCGACAGGCGGCGCCTTTGGTCGAGCGAACAGCGCTGCCACGCGGGCGCCGAGGCTGCGCCGCGGCCGCCGCTCGGCGTCGCCTGTCGTCTGGTTCGAGTCTGACGGCCGGACGCGGTCTTGGCGCGAACCGCTGTCGCCCTCGGTCGGCCGGCCGCGCCGGAACAGGTTCTTCAGGCTGGCAATGACACCACGCAGCCGGCTGGTGCTGCCGCTGCGGCTACTGCGGCCGCTGACGGACCGCTCGGGCGTCAGTGCGGCGCTCTCGTCCGCCGCCGCCGTTGCCGCCGATGGCCACTCCTGCCGGCCCCACTGACTGCGGGACTCGGCGTCACGCGGCGAGAGCACGCGCTCGGCCGAGGTGTGGCTGCCGCGCAGCGAGCTGCCGCGGCCGCGCCGCAGACTGGACTTGCTGGACGCCGGGCTGCCGCCGCCGGTCGACCCGGGTCCCTCCAGCGACTCGACTCTCAGCGGCTCCGGCTCAGCCCGCGCGGCCGGCGCCGGCGAGTGGCTGCTGCCGCGCCGCCGACGGTGGCGGCGGTGGCGCCGGCGCGGCGGCCTCCTCCAGTCGTACAGGTCACCGGACGGCCCCTGGGACTCCCCCACCTCGTGCAGCTCCCCCGTGCTCAGAAGCTCGACGTTGCCGCCGTCGCCAGTTGCCACTGCCACGTCGTCGGTGAACGGCCGGCTGTCCACCGCCATCTCGCTGACCGTCCGGACGCCCACTCTGCGGGCAGGGCCGGCCGTCACCGGTCACACAGAGCTGCGCCAGGCACCGGGTGGTCTGGCCACTGGTGCTGATCAGAAGCCTGACGCTAGGCAGATTTATGGTGCGGTTTGGCTAGGCCACCGTTTTTAATCTATTACTTTTACTGTTTTGAAGGGCCGTTCCCGGGTGCTCGGCACTGTGCCCTACACAGTTGGTATTTGACGGCCTGCCCTTGTCCCACCCCCCTGTGGTGGTGGGCTTCTGTGCCTTCTAGGTGTTATGCAGACTTATTCGACTTTGTTTGAGTAGAATCGATTGCAACACTGACCCAGAACACATGGTACTGGTTTTGACTCCGAACTGCTCGACGCAACTTGGGAATAGTCTTGATTCAAGCGCAAACTCCTCGACGCAGCTTGAAGATAACTCATTGGTGACTTGTTTGTCTGAACTCCGACTCACGCGAAAATCTCAAAGAATCGATTCCACCCTCAGCCGAATGGCATCTGACTGATTCCGAAGTCGACCCGGGCTTTAGCTAACGCAAAGCACAGGCGAACCGCCGAGGCCCGCTGTGCGCCTTATGTGACAATTATACAGACGCGTGACGTAAAACAAATGATTCGAGCAGTGAACAGGTGACGTTCACTTTTTTACTTCAGGTTGCTTCACTTTACTGGAACAGAATGAGTCAGTCGGTATCAACGTGCTTTAAAAACCTCTGGGTCAGATAAAGAACGCGTTCCTGAAATGGCGCCTTAGGCGTCTGGTTCTTCATCGTGTTATCGCTGACCAGGTACACCCTGCGGAGGTCAACG
>NW_023597054.1:22278038-22285538 GCF_011947565.3 Pollicipes pollicipes | reverse complement strand
GCGCATATGCAAACACACACATGCATGCAAGCGTACGTATTATATATATATATATATATATATATATATATATATATATATATATATATATATACATAATCACATGTAAGCTCACGCCAGTGATTTTGTTGTAACTCTGAGATCAAAACTTATCAACTTTCATCGTTTTTTTGTCGTTGAAGGCCTCCACTTGAATATCCTGCGGCATGACTCGCTCCTGCATTCCTTTATCGCCCACTTGCGTTATATCCGCGTGTATGCGCCATAGATGTCATATCAAGGTCGGGTAAATCCCAGGAGGATACGTTTTTAATCATGTATGGCCACCCTCCCGAAAATGTCCGCTAAAGGTTTTTATTATGACAATCTGATGACAAGGTGTCGAGGCTGATACGCACCCATACGCAACTGATCCCCTTGTGGGATGATTTTGAACTACTTTACCCATATTGCCAAACTGTTTGCAGCCTCATTTGCTATCATTTTATGCTTTTTGTGAAATATCGGAGACCCTGCCCTTTAAAGTTCAAGGGTGTGATCGCTGCGTCGAGATCGAGGTGGTCGCTCCTTTCATTCAGGTACCTGACGACGCTGTCGTGAAATATGCGTTCTAAATACCGGCCTGATCGATTTGCCGTATTCTTTGGTTTCTGTTCCATTTCTACAGCATACAATTGGGAGGTAAGGTTATCCCTGGACGAGGTAGGTCAGATGAGCATGACGTCACATAATTCGGAAGCACCTAATGTTAGATCCTCAACGACCTGGTTAAACATTCCTTAGCTCCCGCCAATATCGGATGCTGTTGGACAGGCCTGTCATTTAGCGTCATTCGTTTTATTTCCGGGTTATGCCTAACTCTTGCGGCAATGGAACCTATGTTGCGCCTCCGTACAGTTTGATTTGAACTCAACGGCCATTTTCACTGATAGTTTACCACCGACACATGTTTTATTGGGATAAAGCTTGTCTCACAGTAATACTTGCCACGCCTTCTCAGGACGCATTATCGAATTTAAAAACTAGGCCTAGATCATGAGTTTAAAACTCTTATGCCGGTTTATCGACCATCAATAGACCAGGGGTACCGGTCGAAGGACGCTCGGAAAGCAAACAACAGTCACATCGACCGGTTCCAGTGATTTTCGATGTCATAGACGACGAGTGTGATGCAACTGTACGTAAGCTATCCAAAGTCGCGTTCCGCGTACCGCACTTCAGCTCAGTTTTTGAGGTGAGAGGTGGTATGTGAGGCGCCCTCGTCCGGCGAAGGCGAGACAATCGCTCTTGTGATACTCGTTTATAACGCACTATGCTGCAGCTTCAAGTCTCTCCGTTACGCCACAGCTCTTTCGACCATGTGTGCTTGGGTCCCCGGGCTCTGTGACCCGTTTCGCCTCAATTTTCTCCAGTTCAAGTCCGTGACTCAAGGGCCATGGACATGCTCAAGTTCATCGCTCAAGGGCCAAGTCCGTGACTCAACGGGGCCTATGCTATGCCGATGCAGCACATCGACCCACGGCCATCGGCATCGGCTGAACTGAGGTTATCTCATTAGAAAGCACGTATCTCCGTAAACGGTCATTGTTTTCGTGCGCGTGGGAGCGCAGTATCAATGAATCGACCGCACGCCTACGTCGTGTTATCAGAGCAGATCTATTTATGTCAACAAAGATCAAGCGGGACATTAGAGCTGTCCCCAGCTTGGCGAAGGGAGCTCTGTCCTGCGCCTTGCACGGATGACACCATTTACAATACAGAGTGCACTGCACTCCAATCCAGCGCATTCCAGTTGGCAGCTGTGCCGATCATAGAGCAAACCACCCGGCCCCCTCACGTAGTGTTCTCCTGGGCAGGCGGGGTCACTCGGGACGGGAGTGCGGCGCACACGGCTGGTCAGCTCCGGCTCCCCCTCTCACCGGTGCGGCCGGGCGGGATGGGGGTGCGGCGCACACGGCTGGTCAGCTCTGGCTCCTCTTCCTACCGGTGCGACAGGGCGGGGCGGGAGTGCGGCGCGTGGCTGGTCAGCCCCGGCTCCCCCTCCCACGGGTGCGGTCGGGCGGGATGGGGGTGCGGCGCACACGGCTGGTCAGCTCCGAACCCCCCTCCCACCGGTGCGGCTGGGCGGGACGGAGGTGCGGTGCAAACGGCTGGTTAGCTCCGGTTCCCCCTCTTACCGGTGCGGCTGGGCGGGACGGGGGTGCGGGGCGCGGCTGGTCAGGCCCGGCTCCCCTACCACCGGTGCGACCGGGCGGGACGGGAGTGCGGCGCGTGGCTGGTCAGCCCCGGCTCCCCCTCCCACCGGTGCGGCCGGGCGGGACAGGAGTGCGGCGCACACGGCTGGTCAGCTCCGGCTCCCCCTCTCACCGGTGTGGCCGGGCGGGACGGGAGTGCGGCGCACACGGCTGGTTAGCTCCGGTTCCCCCTCTCACCGGTGCGGCCGGGCGGGACGGGAGTCCAGCGCACACGGCTGGTCAGCTCCGGTTCCCCCTTTCACCGGTGCGGCCGAGCGGAACGGGGGTGCGGCGCGTGGCTGGTCAGCTCCGGCTCCCCCTCTCACCGGTGTGGCCGGGCGGGACGGGAGTGCGGCGCACACGGCTGGTTAGCTCCGGCTCCCCCTCTCACCGGTGCGGCCGAGCGGGACGGGGGTGCGACGCGCGCGGCTGGGCCGCTGGGGTAGCACAGCTTCTCCCGGAGCGGGTGGCGAGCGCTGCCGGTCAGCTCCAGACCCGTGGCCAGCGCGCCGGCCGTCAGCCAGCAGAGCAGCACCACGCTCAGCGCCAGGCCGCCCGAGTGGTGCGTTAGGTAGTGCCAGTTCCACCGCTCCTTCCACAGGCGGTCCACGCTGCGGCGCACACAGCACCACTCGTCAGTTACACGTTTGCAGCCACAGACACAGCCCGCTCACTGTCAGGAATTGGGAGCATACCGGGCGGGACGTCAGCGGCTGTAGGATTTGAAAAGATGCACTTCACGTCAGCAGACAAGTGCACGTATAATTTGGTGTTAAACTGTGCGTGCATTCTGATGTCGACTGTGGTAGGTGCGGCGATTAACGTCCGGTCCCAGCGTGGATGCCGATACGGGCCAGTGCTTGTTTGCGAAGTGTTCTTGTCACTTTAACGAACGTTTGAATTTGTTCGGGATACCGACACCAATAAAAATACTAACCACCATGGCTTTCGGGGCGCAGTCAGAGCGTTGGCAACGGGGGCCACCAGGGTGAAAAAGGACCCCAAAGAGTTGCAGATGACCGATTTGTTACTGAGGGCATGTTTTCTTTGTCATTTTTTTGTTATCTTTTTACTTTCGTTGACTGCAACAGAGGCCAGAAGCTACAGCGAGATCAATTCCGTCTAAATTTTGTCGGTGATTAACTGAAGAAACCACGTGTTCAAAGACCTCATGAAAATATTTGTCGGTGCTCTTCCTTTAGCAATCGTCCAATGAACCTATTCTAAAACAGTAGAACTAAGAGCCTTTGCCAGAATTCTGATCTAGCTTCTACAAAGATATTAGGGACCGCGCAAAAGTAGATTGTGGATAGAAATGGGCCAGCAACTTCTATTAACATGGCCAAGCCATGTTTGCCTGGAAATGCGCAGCATTCAGCCAGAATCGATAAGTGTTGCAATCTATGAGACGTTGTTTTGAACGTACGGGCCCGACTCGCAATTCTTAGCAAAAAACCTCGACTCTAGGCGTTGCAACCTCCATAAGCGGCGCAGCGTCGGCTACGCAGCTAGCACTAACTCATGGTCAACGGGTGGACAAAAGGAATGACGGGTTTGAATAAAGAGTCTTTGAGCGCTCGTTATTCAGATCACAAAAAGACCCTCCGGCTCCTCTCTGGGCCCCCCAGCACGGCTCCTGGCCGACCCAGGGCCATTAGCCGCCGCAGGACCCTGTTAGGCACTGTGGCCGCTGACCGATACAGGAGCCCCTCATTGTGTCAGGGATTGTGGGACCCGGCCTTGTTTCTGCGTGGGCAAGGGCCTCATGGGCTGAGGCATACACGGAGCCGACCGTTTGGCTCCGTGCCGTGGCTCAATATAATAAGGATAGAGGACCATAGTGAGAGAGCCCTGGGACAAGCCCTCTGGCTAACACTTTAGGCAACGACACTACGAGTGGGGCCGGGCCAGAGTCCAATAGGGCCCTTGATCCTTGGCCTCGAGGGGCCTTTCGGACCCCTGTTCGGACTCCCGCAAACACGACTCCCGGCGACTCGAACCACTTGTAGATGTTAGGCAACATGGCCCTTGACTAGCACCCGCACGGTTTCAGTTACCCCGGCTTATGCAATCGTGGGCCTGGCGCTGCTCATGTTTGGGAAATGGGCTTCAGGGCAGTCAGAGGCCCTGGGAGTCCATGACTGTCCTGTGATATGTAGCCTGACTAATATGTAGCCGACAGTTAAGTGTTGGTGGCCTCTGGTCGAGGTAGAGGTCCGCACTGTCCCAGGGGTCACCAATCGATCCAAGGGGCCCTATATTTGAAGTCACGACCTTGTGGGCAATGGGGGGGGGGGGCATCCTTAATGTGATCTACGTCCAATCCTTTGGGACTTTCAGCCTTCCAGTCGTGTCCTTGATCTTTTGGTTCCGAGGGCCATTTGGCCTCTCTTCGGGTCTCCTCAAACAAAGCCCGGGACCGACTTGGGGCCACTATCCGACACATGGCTCCCCGCTTGGCACTGCGGGCTCCTGACCGACACAGGGATTCTAATAATTGTTTCAGGGACCTAGACCAATGCAGTTCGTGGCCCCTGGTCTTGCTCCCGCTTGGGAAATGGGCCCCAGGGTTTAAAATGACAGGGACCCAACTTTTCGGTGTTCATGGTCTTTGGCCCACCGGGACTTCCGCAGTGTCTCAAGGGGTTTTCAAACGGCGCAAGAGGACTCCTGACTGATATTTCAGGTCACAAACCTATTGGCCGCATTCTTTATGGGATCTACAGCCAGTCGCGATTTTTTATGTGACTTACAGATACGGCCGTCCTTCGTGCCCTTGGACCCTCCAATCAGGCCCTTGATCTTCGGTCCCGGTGGACCCCGGGGTTCTCCGGGTCTCCTCGAACACCACCTCCGGATGACTCGGGCCCCTTATCAATACAGGGCCCCCTGTTAGACACCGTGGGGCCCTAACACACACTGGGGTCCCGATCAATGTAAATCGATGGCTCCGGCTTTGTCCCTGCCTGGGAAATGGACCCTCAGGCCCATGCCGGCGCGGAACCACCTGTACGTTACTGGTAGTGTCTGGCCGACATATAGACCCTTATTGATTCAGGAGGCCCTTGATCAGCGTTGAGCCCCCTGACTGGCATTGGAGTGACCGGTTCCACAGACCAGGGCCCCTGCTTTCGGGTCCTTAATCGCTGGTCTCGAGGGGCCGTTTGGGACTCTCGGACCCTAGGGAGGGGGCTCATGTTCCCTGTGACCCCCCCCCCCCCCCACCCCCCACTTCCCCGCCCTGTCCGCGCCACTGATCACATTCGCGGGAAAAATCATCTGTTTTTCATCTCATTTTCATCTCGTTTAATTAACTATGCCAGTTCATGTGTATGCCTAACAGTCTCCTGGCGAACATGTAAGTTTGAATGCACCTTTGCCATCGCGTGAACACCTACGGTGACAAGCACGTGACTGATACTAATTTGCTTCCATGCTTCTTGTGATTTAGAGTATGGCACTGCAGCTTGCCATGTTAGTCAGTCATAAAACAAATTTAAAACAAGTGCCATAAAACAAATTTATAATTTATCCCCGTGGGTAAACATTTGCCTTCGGGCTAGGCAATAAAGTGTCATGAAGACTGGAGTAAGGCTGGGATTATTTGCCGAGTATTTACGAAAGCCTCAATTTTTGTTTCCCTTATAGGCCTTTGCACTTTAAGTCCAAGCTATTCCAACATATACCGAAGCCGCCCCCATGTGAGGCGACAACGTACCACTAGTTTTCCAAGCACATAAGTTTCAAACAAATTGGTGGACAACGCCTATTTGTCAGAAGTACCTGGAACTTTTAAAACCAAATCTCAACAGAAATCTTCCAACCCTTTTCCTGTAACTGGACACAAGTCACACCTCTCTCTCCCTCGCACTAAGCGTGCCATGTAGCTGAGAGGTTAACACTGATGATTCTTTGTCATGTCGTGGAGATGATGTTCACGGATATCCCAGATGGAGCAGCTGCCTTCGTCCATCAGTCAGTGCTGATAAGATCTCACACCATCAGGATAATGTACTGCGGAAGCGGCCGAGCAGTCGGCAAAAACCGGCGTCACCTGCAGCGCCGAATCGGCCTCTCGCGCTCCATTTCCGCCGGGGTGCCAGGCCATGACGGCCAGGCTGTGGCATCCGCTGAGCCTGTCCCGCCCTGCCGGAGACCTCCATATGATACGCCTGCCGTTCCTCACCCGATGGTCGGTACGGAGGACCAGCCGACGGGACCCATCCGATGGTCGGTACGGTGAGGACCGCCGCCAGCACTCACCCGATGGTCGGTACGGTGAGGACCGCCGCCAGCACTCATCCGATGGTCGGTCCGGAGAGGACCAGCCGCCGGCACTCACCCGATGGTCGGTACGGTGAGGACCAGCCGCCGGCACTCACCCGATGGTCGGCACAGTGAGGACCAGCCGCCAGCACTCACCCGATGGTCGGGACGGTGAGGACCAGCCGCCGGCACTCACCCGATGGTCGGGACGGTGAGGACCAGCCGCCGGCACTCACCCGATGGTCGGGACGGTGAGGACCAGCCGCCGGCACTCACCCGATGGTCGGGACGGTGAGGACCAGCCGCCGGCACTCATCCGATGGTCGGCACGACGAGGACCGCCGCCAGCACTCACCCGATGGTCGGTTCGGAGAGGACCAGCCGCCGGCACTCATCCGATGGTCGGTTCGGAGAGGACCAGCCGCCGGCACTCACCCGATGGTCGGCACGGTGAGGACCAGCCGCCAGCACTCACCCGATGGTCGGTACGGAGGACCAGCCGCCAGCACTCACCCGATGGTCGGTACGGTGAGGACCAGCCGCCAGCACTCACCCGATGGTCGGGACGGTGAGGACCGCCGCCGGCACTCACCCGATGGTCGGTACGGTGAGGACCAGCCGCCGGCACTCACCCGATGGTCGGCACGACGAGGACCGCCGCCGGCACTCACCCGATGGTCGGTACGGTGAGGACCAGCCGCCAGCACTCACCCGATGGTCGGTACGATGAGGACCAGCCGCCGGCACTCATCCGGTGGTCGGTACGGTGAGGACCAGCCGCCAGCACTCACCCGATGGTCGGTACGGTGAGGACCAGCCGCCAGCGCTCATCCGGTGGTCGGTACGGTGAGGATCAGCCGCCGGCACTCACCCGATGGTCGGTACGGTGAGGACCAGCCGCCAGCGCTCATCCGGTGGTCGGTACGGTGAGGACCAGCCGCCAGCACTCACCCGATGGTCAACAAAAATAGGACGAGAAGGAGTGCGAGCCAGTAGAGCA
>NW_023597054.1:22184448-22277166 GCF_011947565.3 Pollicipes pollicipes | reverse complement strand
AGGGCCATGGACATGCTCAAGTTCATCGCTCAAGGGCCAAGTCCGTGACTCAACGGGGCCTATGCTATGCCGATGCAGCACATCGACCCACGGCCATCGGCATCGGCTGAACTGAGGTTATCTCATTAGAAAGCACGTATCTCCGTAAACGGTCATTGTTTTCGTGCGCGTGGGAGCGCAGTATCAATGAATCGACCGCACGCCTACGTCGTGTTATCAGAGCAGATCTATTTATGTCAACAAAGATCAAGCGGGACATTAGAGCTGTCCCCAGCTTGGCGAAGGGAGCTCTGTCCTGCGCCTTGCACGGATGACACCATTTACAATACAGAGTGCACTGCACTCCAATCCAGCGCATTCCAGTTGGCAGCTGTGCCGATCATAGAGCAAACCACCCGGCCCCCTCACGTAGTGTTCTCCTGGGCAGGCGGGGTCACTCGGGACGGGAGTGCGGCGCACACGGCTGGTCAGCTCCGGCTCCCCCTCTCACCGGTGCGGCCGGGCGGGATGGGGGTGCGGCGCACACGGCTGGTCAGCTCTGGCTCCTCTTCCTACCGGTGCGACAGGGCGGGACGGGAGTGCGGCGCGTGGCTGGTCAGCCCCGGCTCCCCCTCCTACCGGTGCGGCCGGGCGGGACGGGACTGCGGCGCGTGGCTGGTCAGCCCCGGCTCCCCCTCCCACGGGTGCGGTCGGGCGGGATGGGGGTGGGGTGCACACGGCTGGTCAGCTCCGAACCCCCCTCCCACCGGTGCGGCTGGGTGGGACGGAGGTGCGGTGCAAACGGCTGGTTAGCTCCGGTTCCCCCTCTTACCGGTGCGGCTGGGCGGGACGGGGGTGCGGGGCGCGGCTGGTCAGGCCCGGCTCCCCTACCACCGGTGCGACCGGGCGGGACGGGAGTGCGGCGCGTGGCTGGTCAGCCCCGGCTCCCCCTCCCACCGGTGCGGCCGGGCGGGACGGGAGTGCGGCGCACACGGCTGGTCAGCTCCGGCTCCCCCTCTCACCGGTGTGGCCGGGCGGGACGGGAGTGCGGCGCACACGGCTGGTTAGCTCCGGTTCCCCCTCTCACCGGTGCGGCCGGGCGGGACGGGAGTCCAGCGCACACGGCTGGTTAGCTCCGGTTCTCCCTCTCACCGGTGCGGCCGGGCGGGACGGGAGTCCAGCGCACACGGCTGGTCAGCTCCGGTTCCCCCTTTCACCGGTGCGGCCGAGCGGAACGGGGGTGCGGCGCGTGGCTGGTCAGCTCCGGCTCCCCCTCTCACCGGTGTGGCCGGGCGGGACGGGAGTGCGGCGCACACGGCTGGTTAGCTCCGGCTCCCCCTCTCACCGGTGCGGCCGAGCGGGACGGGGGTGCGACGCGCGCGGCTGGGCCGCTGGGGTAGCACAGCTTCTCCCGGAGCGGGTGGCGAGCGCTGCCGGTCAGCTCCAGACCCGTGGCCAGCGCGCCGGCCGTCAGCCAGCAGAGCAGCACCACGCCCAGCGCCAGGCCGCCCGAGTGGTGCGTTAGGTAGTGCCAGTTCCACCGCTCCTTCCACAGGCGGTCCACGCTGCGGCGCACACAGCACCACTCGTCAGTTACACGTTTGCAGCCACAGACACAGCCCGCTCACTGTCAGGAATTGGGAGCATACCGGGCGGGCGGGTCAGCGGCTGTAGGATTTGAAAAGATGCACTTCACGTCAGCAGACAAGTGCACGTATAATTTGGTGTTAAACTGTGCGTGCATTCTGATGTCGACTGTGGTAGGTGCGGCGATTAACGTCCGGCCCCAGCGTGGATGCCGATACGGGCCAGTGCTTGTTTGCGAAGTGTTCTTGTCACTTTAACGAACGTTTGAATTTGTTCGGGATACCGACACCAATAAAAATACTAACCATCATGGCTTTCGGGGCGCAGCCAGAGCGTTGGCAACGGGGGCCACCAAGGTGAAAAAGGACCCCAAAGAGTTGCAGATGACCGATTTGTTACTGAGGGCATGTTTTCTTTGTCATTTTTTTGTTATCTTTTTACTTTCGCTGACTGCAACAGAGGCCAGAAGCTACAGCGAGATCAATTCCGTCTAAATTTTATCGGTGATTAACTGAAGAAACCACGTGTTCAAAGACCTCATGAAAATATTTGTCGGTGCTCTTCCTTTAGCAATCGTCCAATGAACCTATTCTAAAACAGTAGAACTAAGAGCCTTTGCCAGAATTCTGATCTAGCTTCTACAAAGATATTAGGGACCGCGCAAAAGTAGATTGTGGATAGAAATGGGCCAGCAACTTCTATTAACATGGCCAAGCCATGTTTGCCTGGAAATGCGCAGCATTCAGCCAGAATCGATAAGTGTTGCAATCTATGAGACGTTGTTTTGAACGTACGGGCCCGACTCGCAATTCTTAGCAAAAAACCTCGACTCTAGGCGTTGCAACCTCCATAAGCGGCGCAGCGTCGGCTACGCAGCTAGCACTAACTCATGGTCAGCGGGTGGACAAAAGGAATGACGGATTTGAATAAAGAGTCTTTGAGCGCTCGTTATTCAGATCACAAAAAGACCCTCCGGCTCCTCTCTGGGCCCCCCAGCACGGCTCCTGGCCGACCCAGGGCCATTAGCCGCCGCAGGACCCTGTTAGGCACTGTGGCCGCTGACCGATACAGGAGCCCCTCATTGTGTCAGGGATTGTGGGACCCGGCCTTGTTTCTGCGTGGGCAAGGGCCTCATGGGCTGAGGCATACACGGAGCCGACCGTTTGGCTCCGTGTCGTGGCTCAATATAATAAGGATAGAGGACCATAGTGAGAGAGCCCTGGGACAAGCCCTCTGGCTAACACTTTAGGCAACGACACTACGAGTGGGGCCGGGCCAGAGTCCAATAGGGCCCTTGATCCTTGGCCTCGAGGGGCCTTTCGGACCCCTGTTCAGACTCCCGCAAACAAGACTCCCGGCGACTTGAGCCACTTGTAGATGTTAGGCAACATGGCCCTTGACTAGCACCCGCACGGTTTCAGTTACCCCGGCTTATCCAATCGTGGGCCTGGCCCTGCTCATGTTTGGGAAATGGGCTTCAGGGCAGTCAGAGGCCCTGGGAGTCCATGACTGTCCTGTGATATGTAGCCTGACTAATATGTAGCCGACAGTTAAGTGTTGGTGGCCTCTGGTCGAGGTAGAGGTCCGCACTGTCCCAGGGGTCACCAATCGATCCAAGAGGCCCTATATTTGAAGTCACGACCTTGTGGGCAATGGGGGAGGGGGGGGGGGGGCATCCTTAATGTGATCTACGTCCAATCCTTTGGGACTTTCAGCCTTCCAGTCGTGTCCTTGATCTCTTGGTTCCGAGGGCCATTTGGCCTCTCTTCGGGTCTCCTCAAACAAAGCCCGGGACCGACTTGGGGCCACTATCCGACACATGGCTCCCCGCTTGGCACTGCGGGCTCCTGACCGACACAGGGATTCTAATAATTGTTTCAGGGACCTAGACCAATGCAATTCGTGGCCCCTGGTCTTGCTCCCGCTTGGGAAATGGGCCCCAGGGTTTAAAATGACAGGGACCCAACTTTTCGGTGTTCATGGTCTTTGGCCCACCGGGACTTCCGCAGTGTCTCAAGGGGTTTTCAAACGGCGCAAGAGGACTCCTGACTGATATTTCAGGTCACAAACCTATTGGCCGCATTCTTTATGGGATCTACAGCCAGTCGCGATTCTTTATGTGACTTACAGATACGGCCGTCCTTCGTGCCCTTGGACCCTCCAATCAGGCCCTTGATCTTCGGTCCCGGTGGACCCCGGGGTTCTCCGGGTCTCCTCGAACACCACCTCCGGATGACTCGGGCCCCTTATCAATACAGGGCCCCCTGTTAGACACCGTGGGGCCCTAACACACACTGGGGTCCCGATCAATGTAAATCGATGGCTCCGGCTTTGTCCCTGCCTGGGAAATGGACCCTCAGGCCCATGCCGGCGCGGAACCACCTGTACGTTACTGGTAGTGTCTGGCCGACATATAGACCCTTATTGATTCAGGAGGCCCTTGATCAGCGTTGGGCCCCCTGACTGGCATTGGAGTGACCGGTTCCACAGACCAGGGCCCCTGCTTTCGGGTCCTTAATCGCTGGTCTCGAGGGGCCGTTTGGGACTCTCGGACCCTAGGGAGGGGGCTCATGTTCCCTGTGACCGCCCCCCCCCCCCCCCCCACCACTTCCCCGCCCTGTCCGCGCCACTGATCACATTCGCGGGAAAGATCATCTGTTTTTCATCTCATTTTCATCTCGTTTAATTAACTATGCCAGTTCATGTGTATGCCTAACAGTCTCCTGGCGAACATGTAAGTTTGAATGCACCTTTGCCATCGCGTGAACACCTACGGTGACAAGCACGTGACTGATACTAATTTGCTTCCACGCTTCTTGTGATTTAGAGCATGGCACTGCAGCTTGCCATGTTAGTCAGTCATAAAACAAATTTAAAACAAGTGCCATAAAACAAATTTATAATTTATCCCCGTGGGTAAACATTTGCCTTCGGGCTAGGCAATAAAGTATCATGAAGACTGGAGTAAGGCTGGGATTATTTGCCGGGTATTTACGAAAGCCTCAATTTTTGTTTCCCTTATAGGCCTTTGCACTTTAAGTCCAAGCTATTCCAACATATACCGAAGCGGCCCCCATGTGAGGCGACAACGTACCACTAGTTTTCCAAGCACATAAGTTTCAAACAAATTGGTGGACAACGCCTATTTGTCAGAAGTACCTGGAACTTTTAAAACCAAATCTCAACAGAAATTTTCCAACCCTTTTCCTGTAACTGGACGCAAGTCACACCTCTCTCTCCCTCGCACTAAGCGTGCCATGTAGCTGAGAGGTTAACACTGATGATTCTTTGTCATGTCGTGGAGATGATGTTCACGGATATCCCAGATGGAGCCGCTGCCTTCGTCCATCAGTCAGTGCTGATAAGATCTCACACCATCAGGATAATGTACTGCGGAAGTGGCCGAGCAGTCGGCAAAAACCGGCGTCACCTGCAGCGCCGAATCGGCCTCTCGCGCTCCATTTCCGCCGGGGTGCCAGGCCATGACGGCCAGACTATGGCATCCGCTGAGCCTGTCCCGCCCTGCCGGAGACCTCCATATGATACGCCTGCCGTTCCTCACCCGATGGTCGGTACGGAGGACAAGCCGACGGGACCCATCCGATGGTCGGTACGGTGAGGACCAGCCGCCGGCACTCACCCGATGGTCGACACAGTGAGGACCAGCCGCCAGCACTCATCCGATGGTCGGTACGGTGAGGACCAGCCGCCAGCACTCATCCGATGGTCGGTACGGTGAGGACCAGCCGCCAGCACTCATCCGATGGTCGGTACGGTGAGGACCAGCCGCCAGCACTCACCCGATGGTAGGCACGACGAGGACCGCCGCCAGCACTCACCCGATGGTAGGCACAGTGAGGACCAGCCGCCAGCACTCACCCGATGGTCGGCACGGTGAGGACCAGCCGCCAGCACTCACCCGATGGTAGGCACAGTGAGGACCAGCCGCCAGCACTCACCCGATGGTCGGCACGGTGAGGACCAGCCGCCAGCACTCACCCGATGGTAGGCACAGTGAGGACCAGCCGCCAGCACTCACCCGATGGTAGGCACAGTGAGGACCAGCCGCCAGCACTCACCCGATGGTAGGCACAGTGAGGACCAGCCGCCAGCACTCACCCGATGGTAGGCACAGTGAGGACCAGCCGCCAGCACTCACCCGATGGTAGGCACAGTGAGGACCAGCCGCCAGCACTCACCCGATGGTAGGCACAGTGAGGACCAGCCGCCAGCACTCACCCGATGGTCGGCACAGTGAGGACCAGCCGTCAGCACTCACCCGATGGTCCGCACGACGAGGACCGCCGCCAGCACTCACCCGATGGTCAACAAAAATAGGACGAGAAGGAGTGCGAGCCAGTAGAGCAGCACGTAGAAGGCGGTGCACTCCTCGCGCCGGTAGTGTACGTCGCGCAGGATTTGAAAGGTAAGGAACGGGCAGACGACCAGCGCGAGAACTGTGTGCACCACCGCCAGGTTCACCATGTAGTAGCTGGAGAGAGAGGGGCGGCGGTAGAGTCAGATTGGGATCAGAACTCACCGAGCTGGAGGTGCGCGGGCGGCGTGCGGTGCGGACCTCCAGCCGATAGTACTATACTAGAGTTGACGTGTCACCGTCGCTTCAAATGGAATACATGGAAAAAGTGAGCATGCTGTGCATTTTTAGTAAAAGTGCCACACAGGTGAACTCTGATTTTGTATTTAGATGTGCGTTCAGAAGTTTGGCATGCATAGCTTACGACTTATGGTGTCCAAAATTAATGTGTTGCACGTAACTCTTCATATAAGCAACAAGGCACCAGGTAAAACGGAATTTTGGCCCATGCCTTTTCGCCATACAAGAGCGCCGGTCAGTCTTCATGGTGCCGTGCCATGACATACGACGGTTGATCCGTGCCAGGCGACTCTACCCTCGCTGGGCTGGCAGGCAGCCAATGAGCACCGTCTACTTAAACAGTGGCGCACTTAGAGGTTCAGAACACCGAGAGACTCAAGCCTAAATGGCCAACGTGATAATGTGGTGGCTACCTGGCATCCATATCACACATACGTAAGTGTAACTCAGAGCACCTACCTGATTGGGTTGTGCATCACTCGACGAATAACGACGGTGAGAAGGATCATTATGTTTCCAGCCACACCCAGTGTTAGCGTTATCATGGTGATGATCATGATGATAATTTTGTTAAGATTCCAGTAGATTTTATGGCTGTAGGGATTGTCTGATTTGAGTGACTGTTGTCCATTGTACATCATGGATTCCGAAAGAAACGGACCATATTGATGTTCTGTGCCGTTCAGCATGATCTTTAAGTAACATTAGCTGACCACCGACTTATTTCAGGGAAACAAGCAGAGAAAGCATCCGCTGGACTTCTGGGGAAAATATTCAGCTGCCGCGTATTTCATAATTGCTCAGGACATCCGATATCTTATGCAGTAATTCAATATTCTTGGGATATTGCTTCCGAGCTCAGCAGGTTTTCCCTCCGCGTACAGCAGCGACGCGGTTTGGACGAGATGCCTGCGGACGTATCAAGTCCAAAATGCGTATCCAACACACTGCGTGCCTGTTTTAGCAATCTAGACCACTGAATGTAACGACGAAAATGGATCATTTCACCTGGACGTAACTGGCGTCCTCTTCGCCATTGATTCCAAGATTATGTCAGATCACATAATAGTACCAGATAATGCACCTTACATCTGATGTTGTCAGCTGGAAATACATACCTCCAAGTGTTGAAATCTTTTTAGCGAACGTGCAAAGTCGTTCTGACATCTCTCAGTAACACGCTCTGTTGGCCTGCGATCTTGGCTACTCAATTTCAGTGTAATAAATGCCTGTCTGATCTAATCCGTACTCACTTCTGGCATAAACAGTGTTTGAAAGTTTGTGGCATTTTCAGGATGCTTCATACCGACATTAGCAGTAGCGTTTGCGTGGGTGCGCATGCCGATGCACTTGTCGCCTTTTAACGGCGATATCAAAATGTCGCTTCCTTGCGCATAGCCAGCTCAGGACATGACTGCCCCAAATCTGGATACAAACTTTGGGCCGCGGTTTGACGAGAGAAGGCCTAACACTTTACTGAGACAGCTTGCCACCTCCAATCAAAGAAAACGACCAAATTGTGACAACTTGTCAAGTAAGCTTTATTCTAACAGGACTCCCATTTTCTGGTCGGATTCCACCGCACTGCCCCGGCGAGCCTTACAGTAATTGCAATACAACCGCGCTACGAACAAGATGAGACTTATTGCTACTCTACCATCATCATCATATAAACGACAAACGTCATAGGTTTTAGCGAACAGTAAGCGAATGAACATCGATCACGTATCTCCGTCTGCGAAGTTCAAACATGCAGCAATGGCTGTTGTGCTGCACTTTTGCGCGGCCGACAGGATTTATCTATCGTTGCAAAGATGCATGCCAACATCGGAACGTTTCTTCGCACATTAAACACCAAAGCACGCACTGGATGGCCTCGTAGTCCTCACCTGATGTGCCGCATATACAATCTAACACGCTCAATCTAACGTCAATACAACAATACGTACAGAAACTCTCTATAAAGCTTACGAAGATAAAGCCCATTCTCAAGCGTTTCGCCTCAGCCCGCCGTTCCTTCCTCCTCCGTTGTGCAAATCGATGTACTAAAGGGGCCAGCTTCAGCGGAAAATGAAGGAGCTCGGGCGCAGGCCACATCACTCTCGTCACACCCATCCCGCATCAGATGAGTGCGGCGGTCGCCGCCGCGAGCCGAGAGCGCTGCCGTCGCGCGCGGGACGGACGCCAGCCCCCGCCGGCGGCCTCAGCTGCAGGCCTCCACCGAAGTGGAGCCGCGCGGGACGGACGCCAGCCCCCGCCGGCGGCCTCAGCTGCAGGCCTACACCGAAGTGGAGCCGCGCGGGACGGACGCCAGCCCCCGCCGGCCGCCTCAGCTGCAGGCCTACACCGAAGTGGAGCCGCGCGGGACGGACGCCAGCCCCCGCCGGCGGCCTCAGCTGCAGGCCTACACCGAAGTGGAGCCGCGCGGGACGGACGCCAGCCCCCGCCGGCGGCCTCAGCTGCAGGCCTACACCGAGGTGGAGCCGCGCGGGATGCCACCCGTCAGCTTGATGGTGTGGTGGCTGTCCGAGCCGGACACGCCGTTCGATGCGGAAGTCACGGCCACCAGGTCCTTGGCCGGCGTGGTGGTGATCTTGATTCGCTGCGGGCGGGGGGGGGGGGGGGGGGGGGGTAGGCGCTCCGTCAGGCTGCCGCTCGCGGAGCAGTGTGTGGGACTTGGAACCCACTGGGCTAGGTTCGGACCCTGTGCGGGAAGCTTGGTTGACCAGAGTTTGTGCGAGACAAGGGGCGCATGAACTCTGCAATTATGCATGCGTCGGTGAATGGCCCAAGCATCATTGTTATTGACGTGCTAAATAAGATCATTGGAGGAGTGCACTCAACACAGCAGTTACACAGACGTTGCGTGCATACAGCTATCAATAGGGAGTCCTTTGATAAAATAGGGTTCTAAGCCCGCTGTCCTTCCTCGCATATGTATGTCTAGGCAAAAGTAGCATCAAGGGCTCGCCATCGCGGTAGTGAGTAGTACTTCGCGCGTCTCTAAGATGGCAACTGTGACACTGCAATAAACTTTGCATGAATTGAAAACAGGAATAAATGTCTGCATCCGATGGAGAAAAATAACGCTCATGATGTTTTAGCTAACTATGAAGGGGCCGAAAAATATGATGTGATGCGCATAAAAGAGCAAAACTATTACACGTTGCGAAGTTTCATAAACGTACTTCCATGTGAGCGTTTTTGCTAAGTTGCAAGTGCATTTGCGAGGAGCATTATTCACATGGATAACACAATAGGAATGGCCTTATTCCTAGGAGAAACCAAGAGAATGGAGCTATAGATGCGTTGATATTTATTTAGGCAGCATGCCTTTATCCAAAATGAATAGCAGAATTGAATTCAAAATTGCCTGCCGATGATCCTTCTGGATTTTTCTGTTTTTTTTTTAAACAGCGAGCCACATTTTTCACACGGCACCAACATTCAGGGGATTAAACAAGGAACAATCGCCAGTCATTAATATGATGCAGTGTATATCTAAGTAAGGATTGGAGTACGCGAAAAATGCGTGTACATGCAAAAAATTTAAGTAAACAGGCGTCGCGTATCACGCTGTATTCGAACACACAAGCACGTTGAAGTGAACAGGCATCACACATCACGCATTAGTCAAACATGTGAGCGATTTCAATTCAACAGGCGTTAGGCATCGCGCATCACGCGTCAGGCATCACTTACGTATGCAAACAATTTTGAGCCAGCACACATTACACATCGATACACATATCACGTTTGCATAATCGGTCATGATGAGTCCTGTGCGTTAAGGTTTGATCGCCGAATTTTTATAAGAAAAGATTCACTTATTCTCCTGTCTGGGTGGTCCCGTGCTCTGTATATGACTGTGAGCTCCAAAAACTGCATATGCGGCAGTACAACAGTTTACACTTAAGTTCATAAACTACGTTTTTTGCGTGCAAACCCCTTGAAACACAGGCTTGCATAAATGACCTATTGCCACCCGGCACTTAATCTTCGAGATAAAAGATTTCACCGGACCTTTTAAAGTCAGGCCAGAGACTTAATCGGATGCTTTTAAGTCGCTGGTGAAATCTTCTGTCTCGAAGCCCGGGTGGCAATAGCTGTCACTTATGTAAGTCTGGGTTTCAAGAGGTTTGCGCGCAAAAAAACGTGGCTTATGAACTTAAGTGTAAACTGTGTGATAAACATGTGAGAGGAATGGTGTATGTTAGGGGGTTCGTGCGCCCTTTTCTTTCGAAATATAATGAACACCTGCGAGACGTCAAAAACAAAACATGAAATACTTCTTTCGGTGACCATTTTGTAGCAAAACACGTTCAGGCTGAAATCCAAGGAGGTCTGGACCCTTTGCCACCTTTAGAGCTCGAAGTCATCTACAAAGCACAGGATCCCGCTGACAAGAAAATAAGTGAATCAATTTTTATAAAAAGTCGGCGACGAAACCTTAACGTACAAGACTCATCATAGCCGATTATGCAAACGTGATATGTGCCTTGGTGTGTGATGTGCCCTAGCTTAAAATAGGATATAAGTGTAAGTGATGCCTGACGCGTGATACGCGATGCCTGATCACCTGAAATCTCTGACATGTATAATGGATATACGGTATGGAATGCCTGTTTACTTCAACTCGCTTGTAGGTTTGAATGAGGGGTGTTGCGGGATTTCTGGTTACTTGAATCCGTTTGCACGGGCACGTGTTTTTCTCGTACCCTAATCCTTATCTAGGTATGCACTGTATCGTGGCAATGGCTGGCAATTGCTCCTTATTTAATTCGTTAATGTTGGTGCCCTGTAAAAACAATGGCTCGTTGTTCAAACAACAGAACAAACAAAGAAAATAAAAATCGAGTAAGATCGTCGTTAAACAATTTTGAACCCATTTTTGTTGCTCGTTTCGACAAAGGCATGTTGCCGAAATATCAACGCATCTACATCTTTATTCTTCTGGTTTTCTCCGAGGAATAAGACCATTATTGCTGTCTTATCTGAGCATTTTTCAGACGCCACGAACATAGTCCACATCATTAACACATTAGCCCATGAAAACCCAACCAAGAAAGCGATAGTCCTCGCTCACGATGTTAACTTATCACAACATTTATCGTCACAATATGCGATTGGCCTTGAAGACTTCTTATAATCCAGCTGGTCATGGTGACGACTGCCGATGTCGGCCAGCTGACCTCGTATAGCGTGCCGGGGGTGGTGGCGATCTGGTAGAGCGCCATGCCGGGGATCATGCTGACGCTGCTCAGCGCCATCACCCAGCCGATGATGTTACACCACTCCGGGAAGGGGTAGCCCTTGTATTCCAATCGTTGGTGGTCGATCAATACGAATATGATCATCGCCTGGAAACGATTTCGGATGAGCTTTCACATAAGTTGTAGTGCCAGATGTGACATCACTTTTAATACCAGTCGTCAGGTCAATGGTGATGTCCAATGTGGTGCTCGAATAGGATTTCATACAGTATGATGAGCGTAATGTCATGTACAACAGCAAAGGCAATGTCATGCAGTGTGAGTTGTGACATCAGGCGTCTTTTCAAGGTTTTTCTAGTCAAGCCGTTTTGGTTCGCCACTTATTAATAGACTATCCGTGCCGAGCTGGGGATCTTTGCGATTCGGCAACACACAAAAGCCGAACATTGTTTTCCTTCAAACGGCATGACCATCATGCGCATATCAATTGAACTGGTCTCGGTGAAGGCTACGATGACGGAGACCGACTTCTATCTTGTTATATCTAGCACGGCAGGAACGCGAACAGCGGCGATTTGTTCGGTGACGACATGACGACGTGATCACGTGACAGTGATCATAGGTGGGAGCTCGCTGTCCGCCGAGCGGCGGCAGCCAAGCCGGCTTACCCCGATGAAGATGGGGCCAATGAACTTCCAACACATCTTCCAGTAGAGACCAGGTCGAAAGCCGATCATTTCGTTGATGTCGTTGACCAAACGGTCAACACCTGGACATGGAGGGGGAGCATGTTCAGGACGGCCGTCGGGCATTCAATGCCGGCAAGCATCGGGCGTGCGAAGGCTGACTGCAGGTTGCGGACGATGGCCGGACAAACGAGATAGGCGCGGTGAATTTGTCGCATGCCGTAGCGCGCTTGACATGCCATCGGTCGACGAGCATCGCATTGCAAGTTGTATGGTCGCCACTGATCCACGTCCGAATATTGTTCACATTAATGGGTAGATAATGGAGGTCATTCGCTCTGTTTGCTGATGACCTCCTTTATGCGCTGCCTTCCCGAAACCGCTAGACACGCTGTTCTTATCCATGCTTATGCCTGTGCACACAGCATCTCACTAGTAGCTTTAGCAAAAGGGTCGCTTGGAACGTCCATGGACCCCGCTTGTAAACAATGAATACCTAGCAGCATTATGAGTTTAAATAGGAACGCTACTATCCAGTGACATTTTCCTGTCGTACACTTTCTTATTCCAGCTCCAAAATGTAAAAGTCTACACTCACCGTATATATAGGAGACAGCGATAGCTTCACAGAATACAGCACAAAGAATGGAGAAACCGAACACATACTTCTCTAAGAGTTGGAAAACCAGAAATCCTCCCTGCGGACGAGAGGATAGCTTAGCTTGGTTATGCTACCTTCAATAGCACGAGCATGATGTCACAAAAGTACAAAACTGGTCTTTAATGACGACACATCAAGGAAACATTGCGATTTATACTATTCCATGATACTTTTGGATACCGTCCACATACCGGTGTGTGAGTTGATGCGTCACTAACAAATGTGCCCAATTATAATTGCCAGGTGCGTGAAGAACACTACTTATGACAATTTCACACATCCTAAACAACTATGCAGGTGCACAGATAGATCTTCCGCTCGCGTCGTTCGACACTGGCCGACGGTCATGCACACGAGGCCGGCGAACCTCTCGATAATGTACGTGATGGCTGCTCACTTTGACCTAACATAGCATCCTCGTAGTCAGGCATGCTCACGAGGCTGAACGACCCGGCACGGTCCGCGTCTCGGCTAAAGGGCTTCACGCTGTGGATCAATTTCGACGTAGCCGGGCACGGCAGAGCAATGCTGGCGCGGCCGCCCGGCTCGGCCGCCGTGTTATTGTATGAGAGAGGCGCCCCCTCCCCCCCCCCCGCTCCGACCGCCGAGGGGGAGGGGCGTCTGTACCTGAGTGCAGCAGATAAGGCCGATCAGGAAGTCGATCGTGAAGAGAATGGCGATGAAGATCTCCCGGTTGTTGTGGATGATGGGGAACTCGTCGCTGAGCCCGGTGATGACGGCCGTCGAGCCGCCGAACTGTCGGGCACAGGCGGCGGGCGGGTCAGCCTGCCCTGCCGATTGGCCGGCGGCGGCCGGGCGCGGGCGTCCCCTCCTCCTCCCCACCAGGCATCCAGACAGACACAGGCTGACCCACCGAACCCGACATCAGCCGGGGGGGGGGGGGGGGGCTGCAATCTGTGGAGCACAGGCAGACGGGTATGGACATCGGCCGAACGGGTCAGCAGACGCCGGGTAAAATCCCATCTGCGCTACAGCATGTCGGATGGCAACAGTTTTTTGGGCAAAGATCTGACGTAGGTAATTGCGACGCTTGCGGACTTCAGGCTGATAATTGATTAAAATTTATCAGCGGGGATGGTTGGAGGGCTTTCTCGAACGCCACACACGCCGAGTGAGGGGAGGCGAAACACCATCTGTGCTCATTGAGCGTCGGTGCGTCACTGTGAGCATCGTTTTGGACCATTTTAGAATAACACCGAAATTATGCATCTTTACTTGATTTTAAGTCGCAATTTTGCTTCTACCAATTCAGTTGAACTAGAAAGGGGCTGCCTTCCAAAAAATGGTGCAGCTTGAAGCTTCTTACCATTGTCATCATTAACGACAGATTTCTCGAAACATTCTAGCATTTCTTAGTTTAACACTATTTCTATGGAAGGAAGTTTACTTGTATTCTACGCCTAGTCAATTTCAACTTTTGAGATCTAAAAATGTACTAGGCCGATTGTATCGCTCTATTCTCGAAGTTTAACACCAGATCATGCTCTTCTATTTGAACGAGACGTTACATAAAATGTAGTTGGCAAAATAATGATATAGATTTAGCATTATTTCACATCATGCGACGCATGTAAGCCGTCAGTGGCGAATGCAGAATGCACTGCTACTGGGGTAAACGTAACTATAATTGATACTTTTTACGTCCCCCTGCTTAGATCACCTGGAGATGACTAAAATTGCTAAACGCAGTCAGACATGACAGTTAAAAAAAACAAGCCTGAAACGTCAGTTGTGAAGGACTCAGGCATGCTCCAAAGGGGCAGAAATACCAACTGTTACGTCTGGTAATTTCAATGCTAGTAAGAGCACCACTCCAGCCTGATGTATACCGCTGGGAAGATCGCGAAAACACATCGGTCAGCTACTTTCGCCAGTGGCGGATGTAGGAATGCCAAATACCAGGGTCGGTTTGGCCATTTCTTAGGTTCTCCGGTCAGAAGCTTTGTACCGGGGTGAACGAATGTTTACCATAATTTAATGCCTTGTGCCCCCTCTTGATTCCGCTCCTGTTGCGTTAGTGTATACCCATGACAACGTTGTGATGACGGACAGGTTATCGTATCATGGCTTTAGAGCAGCCGTAGAACTCAATATCGACTTGTCTGCCTACCATCACATTGTCTAACGCCGGCTGGAGGACAACCATCTTTAGTACGCTCTTTCCCGCCAGCGTCCATTGGGCTAACGTTAAATTTGCAGGAAGCTAATGGGCGCTCAGTCCTTCCTGGCCCCCTAGTGCCCACGCTCCTGACCACAGCGTAGTGTTTTTGCAGGATGCTAAGGAGGCCTGGTCCCTCCTGGTCCTCTGGTGCCCACGCTTCTGACCACGGCGCAATGTATTTGCAACTTGCGTTATACACGCAAACGAGCTCTGCATTCCTGTTTTTGTGCGTATGACGATGGTCCGGGAACAACCCTGCCCCGCAGGCTGACCTGCTTACGTCCGGTACCTAAATCGGACTTAGCTGGCTTCCCACGCTGCGTCTTGGCTGCGCTTTGCGGCGGCCCATTGGGAGCAGTAATAGCTGGAAACTGGCATTCGCCTTCTGACGAACGCCTGCTAAGAAACAGTTATTCCCGGCGTTGCATTCACTAACAGGCGCCCATTCACCAGCATGATAAAACTTCTGGGGCCCATCTGGTCAAGGCTGGAAATATCCAAACTTTTCAATGAGCGTCTCAGAGCCGCGTGCTCGGTGCTGAGCTTATAATTGCACGTGAATGGCTGATTGGAAAAAGGCTTATGCCACAACTTATGCAAAATGGGAAAAATGCATGTCATTCACTGAGCTAGATACGACATTATTCTTGAAGACATGCGGTGATGTTCACAAGTCATGTGACGTGACCAAGGTTTTGCTGAACTAGCACCACGTGCGTTTTTTCATAGCACTGCGTACATCGAAATCAGCGTGCGATCTGTACAGAATGGCAATCCCTAAGCAATTGGGTTATTTCCAATAATATAACGACCTTGCCGTCTCAAAGGGGGTCAATGTCCTACGATGATTTTACGCAGGCCATATGTCATGCTGCCATATTATGCAATGCTGTTGTATTATGCAATACGTTCAGTTCACACGCATAAGACTGGCTAACACATGAAAGGTAATGCATAGGCGTGAAACAGTTAAACAAGGCACCGTCCACCTCCTCAGACGTATGGGCGTGAAGCGGTTAAACAAGTCACCGTCCACTTCCTCAGACGTGTGGGCGTGAAGCGGTTAAACAAGACACCGTCCACTTCCTCAGACGTATGGGTGTGAAGCGGTAAAACAAGCCACCGTCCCACAAGTCCTCAGACTTATGGGCGGAAGCGGTTTAAACAAGCCACCGTCCGCTTCCTCCTCAGACTATGGGCGTGAAGCCGTTAACAAGACAAAACCGTCCACCTCCTCAACTATGGGCGTGAAGCGTGTAAAAGACACCGTTCAGACGTAGGGCGTGAGAGGCACCGTCCACCTCCTCAAAGTATGGGCGTTGAAGCGTGTTAAACAAGTCACCGTCCAATCATCAGACGTATGGGCGTGAAGCGGTAAACAGGCACCGTCCTCCTCACGTATGTGCGTGAAGGCTGTTAAACAAGTCCACCGTCCCTTCATCAGACTATGGCGTGAAGCGGTTACATCAAGCACCGTCCACTTTCCCAGACGTATGGGCGTGAAGTGGTTAAACAGTCACGTCCACTTCCTCGACGTTGGGCGTGAGCGTTAACAAGACACCGTCCACTTCCTCAGACGTATGGGCGTGAAGCGGTTAAACAAGTCACCGTCCACTTCCTCAGACGTATGGGCGTGAAGCGGTTAAACAAGGCACCGTCCACTTCCTCAGACGTATGGGCGTGAAGCGGTTAAACAAGGCACCGTCCACTTCCTCAGACGGCACGCCATGCGCTGGTTCCATTGTGTGGCTATAGTTTGCTCAAGGGCCGCATGACGCAGGCGGCTACTCCTTTCCGAGATCTCAATGGTGCGAGAGTAACTAGACTGCAGTCAGCTCTAGCTGTTACAATTGTTGCACATAGCATTGCTCGACTGCAAATCCGTGGTTAGGCCCCACCCGACGATGGTTCCCTGCTTGCGATGCTTTGGGACCTTAAACGGAGAACAGCTGCGATCTTTCTCAGCAAAAAGAGCTGCATTTTCGGAGAGTGATGCGTGTAACACTTCCTCCATCAGATTCAGTGTATGGTCTATATGTCTAGTCTATTCCAGTCTATATGTCTAGTCTAGTCTATATGTCTATATGTCTATATGTCTAATGGTCTAGGACTGGATAAGGGTCAACAAATCAACATAGGTCAAATTTTGTGTCGTTTCCTGAAGCACCACTGATGTTTTCGACAGAGCCTGTCGCTTGGAACTAATACCATTCGCACGCCTTGATATCCACAAGTTGCCATTTATGTTTTCGTGCTGTCGTGCAACAGCCATCACGGGCAGTTAACATGAGCAGCATCCTGCAAGGCCTCAAAAAGGCCTGTATGGGTTGGTAGTTGGACACAAAATATTTTTTAAAGAGAAAAACATGGGAAATGTTGCATCACCAGTTACAACAATATGTTGGTGCTCTCTTCATGTAATTTTGTTTGGGGCGGCCACAGCAGCATCCCCGTGAGCCGTTGAGGATGAAAATAGCACAAAAAAACGCGTGACTTGTGTTAGAGGCTCATATGCCTGATGTTGGTTTTCAAAGAAATACAACTAAAGCCAATTAGGCATGGTAGTGACGACAGTCGTTCACATTTACTTTATTCCCAAATCAATCCAGCAAGTGGCTTGCTGTTTGATTCGGTAAATTACAAAGGTGGTAAAAATTCATGCTAAAAGATGACAGCACGAAATTATTACCACATTATCAAACATCCCGTCGCTCACACAACTGCGTCAAAAACAAAACCATTAATCAACGTCTAAATCATCAAGACAAGTTACACGACAAGCAATCAGATTGCGCAATGGGGCCGTATATATCGCCTTTTCTGGTGCGAAGCTTCTGGTCGGTGTTAGAGGTGGTGATGGCCGGCAGCAGGCGGTCCCGGGAGGAGGCCGAGCGATACGAAAAAAACCTGCAGGCCACCGGCAGGCGAAGAGCTGGCGTATCAAGAGCTCCCACCGCTGCCGCCCGGGCGGCACGCTGGCATACAGCGGTGCGTGGAGTGAACAGGGACAGGATCGCCACAAGAGTTCGCAAGTCTCGTCACGGTGGGCGACGAGGTCAATAACACCGCGCCAGTCAGCGTTCGAACAGTCGCCACCATTGGATCTCGCCACGAGCATCGGTGACTATCCTGGCCCCAAAGTATATGACCCCTTGCACTCTCTTTAGGTGACGCTCAGCAGCCTCACCCCAGACCGAGAGGCAGTACAAAACATGAGGGACAACGTGGGACTGGATGAGAAGTCTTCGAACCTCAGGCGTAAGGTGGTGACGACATTTAGGCAAGCAAAAAGGGATGTACTTGGGCTCTTTGACAATATGGGATATGTGCATCTTCTAGGAAAGGGTACTTCCAATGGTGACCTACGGTGTCTTTACGGACGTCGAAAGGCTTAATTTTTGTCCCGTGATGTCAAGGTGAAAAGATGAGGCTTTCTTCAGGGATTGTGGAGTGCCGAGAGAAAGAGCTGGTCTTGGTAGGATTCATTTGGGGAGGGGGGGGGGTATATGTGAAAAAGGATTCATTTGAGTGAAAATTGCCGTCTTGAAACGTCCCGATGACTCAGGCGCCACGACGATGTTTGCGCATGATTATTCGATTTGATGTTGTCAATGATACCATCATGAATACGACTGGCTTCCCACGCGACCGGCAGTTTGCCTGCACAGCGTATGAGAAAGCGTCAACGATGTATTTAGGGAACAGGCAAAGAAAGCTAAACAAAAATGGCGTTCGTCCTGCGTGTCCTCGAGCACGATCGCTTCAGCCAGAAACGTGAACCATTCTCGGATAGGTCAATCGGTGACCTCTGGGCAGCTTTGGTATTGTCAGTAAGCTTGGAGGCGAAGAGATCCTATAATCGCATCTTATAATCGGAAATTCATCTCAGGGAACCCAAGAACAAAAAGAAATAATTTAGATCCTAAGCATGATATAGTTGGTAATTTGTGGTTATGGCTATGAAATGCGTGCTTAATACAGCAAAGTTGTCTTGTGGTGTGTGTGTATTTTTATGTTACTTAAACATAGAGTGTAGAGACACCGGAATTTGGTAATGAAACTATGGGTTACTAGACGCATTTGAGTCTTGAGTACATCTGCCAGTCTAAGAATGTAGCGCTTTTTTAATGCGACCTGCGAGCGATGCGGTGGGAATACGATTCCTTTCATTCTCACAGCTCTTTTCTCCAATACAATGAGTTTATTTAATTGGGAACTGTTATTGCTTCCCCGACTTAGCAGCAATAATTAGGGCGTGGTAAAACCCGAGTATTGTGTAGTAAATAAGCCGTTCCTTTATCTATAAATGAACGGCTTTTGCCTATCATTCCAGTGTTCGTACTGACGTGAGCACATATGTGTCAGATATGAAATGTTAATTTTCAAGTCACTCTTTTGCATTTCTAGCGGGTGTTTGAGGCAAAAAAGTGGGTGTTTCGTCAGTGTATAAAAACCAGGTCATTCTTGAAGTTATTTTGGGGAAGTTTATATAAAGTGAAACTAAATGGGGCCCTAAACTGATCCTTATGACGTACCCCTGTTAACGTTCCTGTAAAATCAACAGTCCCTGGTTTTAACGTGCTGTGTTCTTTCAGACAAATTAGAAGAGATGATCTGATGTCATCTATGGCGCGCCCCATATCTGTAGTTTTTACTGCAGAATGTCAATATCGACTGTGTTAACGGTTTTTTAAGCCGAGGAATAAGGCAACTGAAAGCTCACCGCTTTCTAATGCTTGAGACATTCTTGCTGTGGCATTAGAAGTAGCATGTATGTGCTTTCTTAAACCCAAATGGTTGTGAGCAAATAACGTACTTATCATCAAAAGAGAACTATGCTACCGTTCGCCAGAGCCGCTGTGCCAAGCTAGGTCACATGACGAAAGTTGACCAAGTCGGTGTGTCGAAACCGTCGTCAAATGTAACGCGTATAAAAGAAGATTCTTGACGTGTTATGAACATAATGCTATATGAGTTTATTATATTACCTCTATCACTACACGGACTGCAGACCGTTAACGACAATCATTTGCCGTGACCTCCTAAAAATGTCCGGGTATGTATGTAACTCGGAATCCGCGGTCAATTTTGCGTTGGAATGACCTTCTCGGACAGTCTGGGTGCGTGACACGAGCCATGCTACCAGTCCGGCAGCTATCTAGATCATACGCCATTAGGCTTGGCTTGCCTCAATGCTTGGCTTGCTTGGCTTGCCTCAATTAGGCTTGGCGTTGCACACGAGCCAACGTCGCGGCGCACCGCCCAAGCTGTCCATAATGTGGGCAGCACAAGGCCGCAGGGGCGCAGAAGCTTCCCTTGCAGATGTCCTACACCGTGTTTTGGGGAGAGGCATACGCTATGACCCGTTCCCCTTCATGGGTCACTTGCAGGACAATTTTTAGGAGTTGTCATAAGATGCATCCTTGCCCTCCGCTTCTGCGTCAGTGGTCGAATGTCGCCCGTCACCATTCGTCGTGCTGTGGCCGCGTAAAAGTCTTCCGTCAGATTGGGCTGTAAAAGTCTGTCGTCAAATCATGCCTTGAAAGTCTGCCGTCAGATCGCGCCGTTAAGGTCTGCCGTCAGATCGCGCCGTAAAAGTCTGTCGTCAAATCATGCTGTAAAAGTCTATCGTCAAATCAAGCCGTGAAAGTCTGCCGTCTGATCACGACGTAAAAGTCTGTCGTCAAATCATGTCGTAAAAGTCTGTCGTCAAATCATGCCGTGAAAGTCTGCCGTCAGATCACGCCGTGAAGGTCTGCCGTCAGATCACGTCGTGAAGGTCTGCCGTCAGATGGCGCCGTGAGGCCGCGCCGCAAGGTCATGCCGCAAGGTCATTAAGGTGACGATCTGCCGGCCACGCGGCGGCAGCGGGCCGTGGCGAGCTGTCGGCACCAGCAAGCCCATCTGCGGAGACCCATTAGCCTCACGCTGAGGGGTCATGATTGGCGGCGGCCGGCGGATGGTACCGGCGTCACGCAGCTCCGCCGGGATCGGCGGCTGGCATCACGGGTCGCCGGACGGGGCGCCAGGTCTACATCGCAGCAGCCGCCGCTCAGCCAAACGACCCTCGCGGGCGCATCCGAGGCGGTACCACCGAACGGTAACCCTTATGTTGGTGGCTTTGGAAATCTGGCCGCATTAATCGACACAATGTTCAGAAATATGCACCAGGCAGTATGATATAGAAACTGGTTTCAAAACGGGTTTGAAAACATTTGTGATATGCTAAGCATATTATCGTCCATCAAAGTGTACGCTACGCTAAATTTCCCGCATGCATGGAAGTTTTATAAAACGTGAAACGTTTTCTGATTCGATAAATCTTCAGACTTATTCTATGTCAATGATTGTCTCTTATACTGTATGACGATTGTGGTCCATTTTTTGTTATAATCCTGTCAAACCGGTGGTAGGCTACACCGTAGGGGTGTCACATTCTGAAATCAGTTGAGGGGGTTGAGCCGATAACATTGACCCAACGTGCTCCTAAAATTTACTTTCTTTCCGGGTTTCGGCCGCTCATTTTAGGCTCTCACTGAAACCTCTCAAATTTTTGGAACGATTCCAAGATAATTTGTCTACGCACGAATGACTCCCCAATTCAAGGCGATGGTACATTGAGAAATTTTAAAGTCGTTAATACGGTGTAATATGGTAAATATGGTGTGATTCACAGAAAT
Source organism: Pollicipes pollicipes (assembly GCF_011947565.3). Taxonomy (NCBI): domain Eukaryota; kingdom Metazoa; phylum Arthropoda; class Thecostraca; order Pollicipedomorpha; family Pollicipedidae; genus Pollicipes; species Pollicipes pollicipes. The sequence continues at coordinate 22,255,563 of NW_023597054.1, read as the reverse complement.
ACATCTTATTAAAGCAACACCATCAAAGAAAACATGTTTCGTTTCTTGTTCATCAAAGGTTGTTTGAGGCGAAAGCAGACCCTTTTGTGCCCAGAATGGCGTTGTCTGATGCGTACACATTAAAGGACTGTTTTGTGTACACTGCCAAGATAAACCTATATATATATATATATATATATATATATATATATATATATATATTAATACCAACACTTAAGCACTTGATAGGTGATATAAGGAAAGAAGTCTTTGAGCTCGGGATGTTTCTATAGTGTGAGTAGGAATTTTTATGTCAAAAGCAGTCGATCCTCGATGTGCTAGGAGGTGCTGTGCATATGGCGCTATCAAACAGGCACTGGTTCTATTGAGAAAACTCAGCGTTTCAAAGCTGTGGCCATGTCAGATTTCGTCGTGAAAATCAATCTACAAGCACACCAATGCTTCTCTCATTAGGGAGCACGCAGTATAAATGTGCGACTCCATTCCTCGACATCCACTTTGGACTAGAACCAGGTGAAAGACACGGTTAAACTGCTCTTTAAACCCATTGCCGCCCATGTCATACTTTATTACAACAAAGCACGCCTCATAGCTTCTGAGGAAACAGTCCTTACACCTCAAATGTCTAGGGGGTTTTGCGTCGGTATTCTCTGGTACCCAATCGTGTAACTATAGTCATTAAAAATTTATTTTCTTTTCTGTGAGAATGATTATCGAGAGCGACGGGTGAAGTCTGCCGCTTATGCTGCAAGCCATCGGTCCTCGACTTAACAGCACAGTACGTTAACGGAGAAGTCGTGATAAGTTGAAACGAACATCTTATGTCACGTGCAACTCCCGTTTATAAATGACAAGCTGTGCAGACCGGTCGCAGACCAGGTCGCAGACGCAGATCCGAATGGTTTGCGCGGCCTTAGGGTGGTGCGGACTGTTAGCCCTGGTTGGTTCGCTCGGTTGGTCGTTTGTCCATGCTGGCTCCATCAGCCCTTAACACCTCAGCTTGTTCATCCGCGAGGGAGGTCTGCTGACGTCAACTGTTCTGCTGGCGCATGTGGCAATCAGCAGAAAGGAAAATAGGGACGGAAGAACGTAGCATATGGGATTTCGTGTAATCTCTAACCAGGGGCATTTTATGTATGAGAAACAAAACGCAGCGTTCGTGACCATTTTCACGAACACCTCGAAGTCGCACGTTTACGGAAAGCACACATATCACTTGGTGAACGTATGGTAGCCTGGCATGAATAACAGAAGCATAACAAATACCAACATTTAAGTACAAGTTTTAGCAACGGCAAAATGCAACGCAAACTCTAGGATACTACAATTGTTGCACATACCTCATCTTTGTCTAATGCTGAACAGTCAAATATCGTCTTGGAACTTGGTTCGGACAACGTTGTTTAGGCTATGTAGGTTAAGCAATAGTTGTCTATTATTTGTGATGAGCGCCACCGCCGCAAACAAGTTTTTATCCTTGAACGCGTAACAGGTCATCGAAGCCTTTTGACTCGCCTGGGTTTTGGACAGCATAGTACCATGTATAGGTGGCAGGGACTAGGAGCCCGAATGATTGGAATGTTTGCGATGCACGTGCAAGTTCTTGAAGTGTGTATCTATCGAACCTCATGCTCGCACATCATAAAAGCCTAGGACTTAGAACCATCAAAGCCTTAAAACCGGAAGCCTTCTACTAAATAAAGATGCCCCATGCGGTGCCGTCTCTTTCGTACCCGATGCATGTCTTCCTCGTGTGAATCTGTCAGCATTTGAAGACTGCTCTGACATACGAAAGAGTAGCTTGACAAAGCATAATAGCGCCTTTCACACTAGCATTATTGGACGGGGACCAAACGTCGATGTTATTTGATTGATAATCGGAATGCGCGAGAACTGGAATAGATAGAAGCGATACGCATGCAACGGGCCTATCAAAGCAGCCGGTAATTTTACTGTGAAAGTATTTTGTTCCATCATCTTGTACTTATTCGTTACTTCACTTCATGGCACTAAATAAGTTGGTCAGATGTGACCAAATCCATCAGTGCGAAATAATGAACAGGTACATATTGACGGAAAACCCGCTTGTAAAGCAGAATTACGATCTATTTTGTTAGACCGGACGGCAAACGATTGGTGTCACCCCTGTTTATCCCAATTTCAGTGCATTTCATATTTCGTGCAAAATTACGTCTCTGTCAGCAGCCTCGGACAGTGTCCTACAAATGGAAAAGTGGAGAGGCTATTCAGGTCTTACAGGATTCTTTGTGGTTGAAAAAAGCGTGAAATTGACAAGAATGGGTTCAGGCACCTGCGCACCAACAGGGAACTCTTTGCATTAACCCAGCTCAGGTTTCCCTTCTCGCCCTCATGCATTGAAGGGGCTTAGAGCAGAATAAGGGGAGCCTCAAGTCAGCATCGGGCGGTTGGGGCGAGTGGGGGGGTGGGGGGGAGGAGGGGCTCGGACAGCACCGGAAGTACATAAAGTGACGTCCTGCCACACAAACAGGTATTCTGGTGATGCCACCACATACAGAACAGCTGTGGCAGCTTAAGCTGAGACGTACATACGAAATGACGATTCCATCTAGTTAACATGCAATTTTGCAACTGTCGTATGTCTGTCGATGCATTTCAATCGCTGGCGTAATTTCGCAAAAATGACGCATTGTTCCAAAAAATTTCGCCAACAAACGGGTTTCTCCTCGGAGTTGGCCCGCTTTCTTGCTGGGGCTTCTGTCCCCCCTCCAACGGGGGAGGGGGGACAGAAGCCCCACCGCCCCCAACTGAGTACGAAATCTTACTCCCGGTGTTGATGCCATAAAGGTCGTGTGCTGTAATTGCCACTCAGAAGTGTCACAGGATGCCAGCTCACTGGCCTAGAGAGGTGTCGACGGGGTGATAGAAGGAAACGGGGAGTGCTGTCTTAGTCGGCTCAGGCATTCAAAGTGAGTTCATTGCTTTCAGATGTCAAACGTCAGTAACATCTGTGACATAAAGGGCCAACCGGTTATTGGTTGCAGCAAAAGCAATGTAAGCATGCTTCAACAGTATGGATAATGTTGCGTGGGATTCATAAGCATGAGTGTAGCCGTGTCCCAGAGATGTGGAGCTTATCAGAGCCAGCAGCGCGTGGTCTCACCCTACGTGTCATTTAAATCTTCGCAAACCCCGGGGCATAGCAGGTGTGGAATACGCCAGCCTCACGATAAGTATTGGTGGATGATAAAATCCCATTTCAGCAGACGTGATAATGACGTGACTCGCCAAACCTCTTGGCCACAGCCACGTCGACAAGCGCCTGCGCACTGACCGAGCTGTCCAGGCCGAGGGTGAGCAGCATCATGAAGAAGAGGATGGCCCAGAGGGTGGCGCATGGCATGGTGGCGATGGCTTGCGGATACACGACGAACACCAGGCCGGGACCTGCCGGCGGCGGCGCGGGTCACTGGAACGCCGACCGCAGAACACCAGAGCGGGGGGCTGCGGGGACCGGAGCGGGGGGCTGCGGGCACCGGAGCAGGGGGCTGCGGGCACCGGAGCAGGGGCCGCGGGCACCGGAGCGGGGGGCTGCGGGCACCGGAGCAGAGGACTGCGGGCACCAGAGAGAGAGAGAGAGAGAGAGAGAGAGAGAGAGAGAGAGAGAGAGAGAGAGAGAGAGAGAGGAGAGAGAGAGAGAGAGAGAGAGAGAGACTGTGGGAATCCGGAGCATGGGCCTGGGAGCACCGGAGCGGGGGACATGGGGGCACCGGAGAAAGGAACTGGGGCCACCAGAGCGGGTGACCGGAACACCGGCGCATGCAGCATGAACACAGGCAAATGGAGCTGGTACAAGAGATAAACGGGGTATCGGCTGGGATGGATTTCATGCGACTGGGATACTGCAAGGATACAGATAACCAAGATGACAACTCAAAATCCAGGAGACCCGGGAGATCGGCAGAAATACTGAAATGGAACACCACTTGGCGCATGTCTTATTTAAGCATGTTGGCAATAAGTGAACGGAAAACATGCTAGGCGGAGGTGGCGTAGGTCTAGCTTGTGAATGAGCGTCCGACTCACAGTCTACAGAGTTGCCCTCTCCCAGTTTGTGGAGATGCCCCCTTCCAGTACATGGAGTCGTCCGTCTCCAATTCCCTGGAGTTGCCCCAACCAGTCTGTCAAGTCGTCCCTCCCAGTCTGCTGAGTCGCCCATCCCAGTCTGTTGAGTCGTTTCATTCCCAGTTTGTGCAGTCGTCTTCTTTACATTCTGTGTAGTTGTTCTTTGCAGTAGTCTCGGCTAATTTAGCATCATTCACCATTTCGTGAAAAACGAGATTGTTGTTTGCGTTCCCTTCCAATCCCCTCGGGGACCTGCAGTTAAGCTAAGTACGATACCAATAATATATAAGTACTAATAATATATAAGTAATAAATGAATAAGTACGATATTCAAGGCGTGCCAAAGGACAATATGACAATAATTTTTCATGCCGCACAGACAGAGGAGTGTAGAAACATTTCTTGTGACTGGGACGTCAAATGCCTCTTACTCACCTTCTTGTGCTACCTTGTCTATCGGTTTTCCAGAAATGTGGGACATGTATCCGAGGACAGAGAAGATGACAAATCCGGCCACGAAGGAGGTACCGCAGTTGATCAAGCTGGTGATGATGGCGTCCCTGAAATCGCGCATGACCATGCAGTGTGAGCAGGTGTGCGTCACGACAGGCTTACGCCGCACTACTTGCTCAAAGCACCTGGTAAGAATGAAGGATGTACGTAACAGTAGTTTCGGTGGCTTGAAAGTGTGATTACGCAGCGCCGTTTTCGATGGTTGGTGCAAGACGGCAATTTGAAGATGTATTCTGATACTTTTTTGTCACATATGTCTTCAGCCTAAATGCTATTCCAGTGTACAAAATCAGCAAACTTATATGCATACGGGTAATTCAAGATCTTTGCACAACATGCTAAATTCATACCTCTAGATTGTGAAGGGTTCCATTCCTAGTAAAAGTGCACGCACGGCATTAGATTTTCACCGTGGCGTTGCCGCGTTACGAGCAGTGAGTCCATATCGCCATACACAGCCCCAGGCCTGCTGATGGTGGTTACCCGAGGCACGCGGCGCCGGCAGGGCCTCATGCTATTGCCGTTACGGACTGTCGTAGCGTTAGATTGGCCGCATTCAAATTCACGTCAGATGTCCTTGACATGCACTGACTTCTGATGCCGATAAAATTGGTCCCGAGTCGTCCTGATTGCCTGCCTGCGTGAGGTCTGACGGTGACCATTGGGTCGCGATCAAATGAGAGCAACGGAAGCTGATTTTGTAACTGGACGCCAGCTTTCCACTCCATTTTTTGAAGTATCGGCAACCACCCATGTACCTATGACCAGGAGTGCCTGTCCTGTCCATTCTTCGCGAAGGAAATGAATACGAGCATTCGAAATTTGAAGCTAGGAGGCTGCGTCACTCCCTCCTAAGCAGTGAAAAATAAGCTGATAAATCGACGAAATGCACACATAGAAAATATATTTAAGCGCTAGACGAAGCCCGCCGCGCAGTAGGATGTTGCCAAATGCCGTAAGTAATGATTATCATTTTGATATCTGGCGTATGTTGAAAGACCGACGACATAAATGAAGAGCTCAATACCAAAAATGATGACTGTAAGTCTATCTAGAGTTATACCCAAGTAAGCCCGCACGTTAAATGTAATGTTTGGTTCATCAAAGCTGCATGTTCTCGCAGGAAACAAAGAGGGTGTATTCTAGTCAATTTCGTGCAAGTATTGTTTCTTGCTTTCCTTAAGTTTTGTCTCGCTAAACTAATGAGCTCATTACGGAACGAACCAAGACAGTCAGATGCTACAATGCGTGGGCACGAAACGCGTAAAAGTGTGCAATAATGCGTAAGAAAGCTTGGTGATGTAACTAATTCTGCCTTACTTATAGACGTTGTTGTGGAACTTGTTGTATGACGCAAAAGCGAGGAGGACCCCAAAGCCTGGTCCAAGGGAGAAAAATATTTGCGTCGCTGCATCCACCCACACCTGAAAGAAGGATAAGTGTCTTGGTAAGTTTGAAACAAAAACCTGTTGAATGACCACTGTTGATCAATTTCATGCGATTTGTGTAAGTAGAATCAGGAATGTTGCGTTGTTACCATTCCCGTACTTGAAGGAGTGCAGTCATTTATAGCCAAAAGCGTGGTAAAGTGATAGTAGAATCTGATGGCATAGTTTTCCGCCATCTGATTCTTGTTGCCGAACTAAACAGAAATGCAAGACGCACAGTGCAATCCTATTATGCTATCTGATTGATGTCATAACGATATGCTGACAATATGGCAGGAGCGGGTGCTGCGACATGTGTCGATCTTGAACAAAGCACGTGACATAACTGGCTGATGTCAGGAGTGGCACTGCTGCTATATCTAGTTCTTGAAAATTAAGGCCTTCCACCTATGATTCAGTGCGCAAGGAGACGTCTAGTCCCACGACTTTTTAGATTTGGGCGTAACGTTTAACATACTTTTGATCATCTGTACGTTTACGTTCCTTTTAGTCAGAGCGGTAGGACGAATGTCGGACCTGGTTTTACCCGGCGCACGAGCGACAGACGAACATCGAACCCAGCTTCGGCCGGTGCGCACGAGCGACAGCCAAGTGCAGCCATATGTCCATGCCAGGAAGTTCGCCGGGAAATACGTCGCGTGGCTGCACGGCGCACTGGCGAGACCACAATGGGCATGCGATTTTGAGCGGGCATGTAATGTATGGGTGTCACAAATCACACCTTCTGAATACGGTCATTTAAATCCGGCCAGAGGCGAGGCGGCGGGATTTACCGTTCACGCCTAATGGATATCCGGTGTTTTCCGGTCGAGTTTAAGGGGCCCCGGTTCGGTCGCCGCTCTGCCGCTCTAATTTATGAAGACCCCATGCGGCCGTCGGTCGCGACGCCGGCTCGACCGCGAGGCGTGCCGGAGTCGATGTGAGATCAAAGACGCGCCGACGCCCATGTCATTAGCCTCGTCGAGCGCCGGGCTCGGCTAATAAAAACTGGCCGACGACCGAAAATCGGATGGCTGCAGGCTGGCAGGCGAGCTGGAGCGGAGCGGACGGCGGCTGTGGGGAGGTGTTGCTCGACGGCCGCTCACGCTGGTCTTGGTGAGCTTGGTGAAGTCGGGGTACAGGTAGTACTGGATGCCGTCGAGCGCGCCGGGCAGGGTGACGCCACGCACCAGGAGGATGCTGAGCACCACGTACGGGAACAGGGCCGTGAACCACACCACCTGCCAGCGACGCAGGGTCAAAGGTCAGCGCACGGTCGCCAGCGAGGCCCGACCCCGCTGTCAGGCGCGGCGAGAAATCGGTCACAAGGTCAAACGAACGCCGCACATGTTACGCAACCACTGGTGTGGCTGTGCGCGACCATATCTCATTCCACGGCAGATTGTGGGAATCACAGGCTGCTGGTGATACCAGGACATCCGACAATCCATCATTGGTAAACCAATTCTGCTTCCGCAGACAACTAGTGTTCTACGGTTGTAGCTAGATGCACGGGGAAAATACTATGTATGCTCTCGTTTGGGCGAAATTTGTGAACATTGTGAGTTTTAGGTCGTCGGTCCGTTACAACGCTTTGTCTTCAGATATTAGATGCACCGAACATGCCTTACATGTTTTGGTTATTTTAAAAATAAGTTGCGACCGTTGAGCATATGGATACCCGCCGAGATTGATTTCAATCATGCCGACTTTAGTAACCCTCCGCATCACAACCGCACTATTCTTCCACCTGACTTTCAGCGACTCGGACCGTGCAAGTCACACCACGCTTTTCACTACGTGTAGTTATTCACACCAAGACAGCTTGTACAGCAGCAGGGTCCCTACCTTCCCAGATGTCGCTATCCCTTTCCAAAGTGAAAAGTAGCAGATGAGGTACACAGCCAGCAGACATAGCGCCAGATCCCACTTGACTTCTCCCAAGTCTGTAATCCCGTTGCTCTTGTCGATTTCCAGCACGTTGTACCTAAGAAAGTTAGTACACATCAAACTCTTAGGAATCCCACACATTGTTCCGAACGGCGCTTAGACATCCCAGTCAGGAAACGCCATACAAAAGCTGCTGTCTAACCACCATATAATCCTTTTGAGCGCATGGTGATAGATTACTGTTGTGTATTTCGCAGTGAATCACCGTTACTTTTGCTTAAAAACACCTTCTATATTACTTAAAAAATAGTCATGCTTCCATTTCCTTCCCGAATCATTGGTGAAACTGAGGCAGCTTCATCAACTGGACTGGTCCGGTCTATTACACGGTATCAGCCGTATCAGCGACGCTGGCTGGCACGGTCAGAACGTCAATGAGGAAACAGAGCCGGACCCGAACCTCACTCACATCCAATATTCTTCAGCCGGCGAGGTCTGATTCATCTCCAGAACAGTCAAGTTGACGTTTTCATTTCTTGCAAGCATCGAAGAGTAGTTTGAGTATTTCTCCCCGACCTTAAAACACATGTCATATGTTGATTGCAAGTACTCTTAGCTTGAATAATGAATGAAGCATGCAGGTTCAAAGCTCATCAGTTTAGCATTCTTAAATGTACGTGGGCGTTCTAGTGTTGAATAACTCGCATAGTTTCATTTCGACTCCCTTTATCTCAAGCTGCAAATTAAGGACATTCTGCACTGTGCATATATTCTCAATTGCACAGTTAGTTGAAAAAGTCGAAATATAAGCGTGTGACTTTCTGAATTACTTAAGCAGTTTTCACTTCTTTCATGCGTCGCCCTCACCTCCACGCAGTTTTCCGTGTTCCATGTGTTATTGCAGTTGGTCCAAGGAAGCTCATACGCAAATGACGAAAAGAAATAGCGCAGCGACCATGCAAGTATCACGTTGTAAAATAGGTCTACGTAAGATGCAATAAGAACGACAGCGTAGCCGACCCCTGAAACAGATCAACTGAGTAAATATCTGACAAATGCACTGTATTATGACGTATCAATATCCCGTAAGACTGAGAGGCAACGGAGATCACAGCGAACCCAACAACACACAGCGGTCGACCTGTAAACTGTGGGTCTGCATACACAGGGAATGACCGGCCTGAACACTGAGGGTCTCCGTAGACGGAGATCGGCCACGCGGCCGTGGGTCTCCCGAGGCGGTGATTGACCAGAAGGCTGTGGGTCTCCATAGACGGAGATCGGCCACGCGGCTGTTGGACTCCAGAGGCGGTGATTGACCGGAAGGCCGTGGGTCTCCAGAGGCGGTGATTGGCCAGACGGCTGTTGGTCTTCAGAGGCGGTGATTGGCCAGACGGCTGTGGGTCCCCAGAGGCGGTGATTGGCCAGACGGATGTGGGTCTCTAGAGGCGGTGATTGGCCAGACGGCTGTGGGTCTCCAGAGGCGGTGATTGGCCAGACGGATGTGTGTCTTCAGAGGCGGTGATTGACCAGAAGGCTGTGGATCTCCAGAGGCGGTGATTGGCCAGGCGGCTGTGGGTCTCCAGAGACGGTGCTTGACCAGAAGGCTGTGGGTCTCCAGATGCGGCGATTGGCCAGACGGCTGTGGGTCTCCAGATGTGGTGATTGGCCAGACGGCTGTGGGTCTCCAGAGGCGGTGATTAGTCAAACGGCTGTGAGTCTCCAGAGGCGATGATTGGCCAGACGGCTGTTGGTCTCCAGACGCGATGATTGGTCAGACGGCTGTGGGTCTCCAGGGGCGGTGATTGGCCAGACGGCTGTTGGTCTCCAGAGGCGGCAATTGGCCGGACGGCTGTGGGTCTCCAGAGGAGGTGATTGGCCATACGGCTGTGGGTCTCCAGAGACGGTGATTGGCCAGACGGTTGTGGGTCCCCAGAGGCGGTGATTGGCCAGACGGCTGTTGGTCTCCAGAGGCTGGCTGGCAGTGGAGCTGGCTGGCGGTCAGCTCCACGCCGCGTGTAATTTGATTGGCAGGTAATGCTCCAGATGAAGGATGTAATCACATTGTCGATATTTAATCTGAGAGGCGGCCGTCCAGCTCGATGGATCCGACAGACAGACCAAGTGGTCGAGAGGGATGCCGACAAATGAGGTCGACCGCCGGCTGCGCGCCAGCGACGCTTGCCGCCCCGCCGGCGATTGGGTGACCTGCCCCGAGGCATTCCACCGGCCACTTGGTGAACTCGGGGTCAACGGAAATTTGAAAAAAAGAATGATGACAACGTCACCTGGTGCTCCTTGAAACTCGATTGTCAGTCGTTAAGATTTACGTAAATATACGCCACGGACACTGGAATCCAGCATTGGTTGTAAGGTCTCATGAGCTAGGATTTCATGTCTGAAATCAACTTTATGAATGCACGGGTTGATAATTCTGAGCACAGGATAGCCATTTGATGGCACGAATGCTGAAGCATCAGCCGCGTCGAGTTTGGCAATGCGAGAAGAGTGAGTGGCACTTTGATCGCCTCACCTTTGAAGAGGGGCACCAGGTTGCCCCAGCAGGTGATTGCCCCCTTACGATTGAACTGGCCAATGCAGAGTTCCATGAAGAAAAGTGGAATCCCGCCCAGCACCAGCATGATGGAGTAGGGCACCAGGAACGCCCCTGCCGGCGGACACAGGACTGTCGTCAGACCTCAGCAGCCAGCCGACTTACACTGGCACAGCCACTGAAGCACGCACACACGCACGCCGACGCCGGACAAGACGACAATCAGTATACAGAGGGTGCCGGTTCGTCTTGTTCGCTGAAGCAGCGCATGCTTACGGATGAATAACACCTTTTCCTATTCCAAAGGTGAAGCGTCCAGTTGGGTCCGTCCACCGTTTGTTGCTAGACTACTTGGCCCGTTGTGCTTGCTATCACGGCACCACAAGCTTGCATGTGTAAATACGTTTTAGACGGTTTTTTATGTAGCAGAAGGGGAAAAAGTCTTGCTGCGTCCGCCTACGCACAAATCCCTCTGAGGACGCGCATTTGGTAACACGCTGGTGCCAACGACCTTGACGTAATCCGTAATCTCTTTTCTAATAATTCACAGTCGCGCTCTAATTTATTTTCACATTGATTAACCACTGATGGCATTTGGGATTCTTGCAAAGGGTGCCTTCAGGCACGTCGCACCTGAATACGCCATTGACACATTACCCCCTAGGACTATCCTCGGGGGCATGACCTGGTTGCCCCTCGCGCCTGGATAGTCCTTGACGATTTACCGTGCCAGAACCAAAAACTGGCGAAACGCATTATGGCATAACGAATGCACGCATGGTAAAAGCTAAAAATTACATTTGAACCAGAAGACAACGACCAAAGGCTAGTGCTGCTAAGCTTAACGTGTGTTTTCGGTAAGCTTAAACTCTTAAAGCCATTAATGTGGGCATGACTGAGCGCAGAATGCAGGCCCGAGTTCAAGATGCATAGAATAACACTTACCGCGGCCTAGCACATTATTACAAGTTAGGGGTAAGACAAGCAGCGTAAATTCGGAACCTCCAGGACGTTTTTTTGTACTACAGTTTATAATGTAATCAGTAAGTTACATTGGCTTTTGCTCCGCATATCACATGTTAAATTGAACTCAACAATAGCACCATGAATTTCAGCCAGCTGACCAATTTGGTTGGCGCCGTGGCGATCCGCAAACTGCTGCCAGTCATCCTAATCCCTGCGTCATTTTTCGTCTCGCCCCGGGGGATGAAGCCGCTGCCCCGCCGACCGGCCTCGCCGCCTCGCGCTGTCCGCGGCCGCCAAATGTCCCCAGGCGCCAAGTCACGCCCTGGGTCCATTGACTGTGTCCGACGGCCGGGTCATTAGTGAACAATCTGCCTCTCCGTGGTGACATTCAGCGCAAATCAAGCGCGAGAATTCGAGCAGCGGGCGAGCTCAAGCGTCCAATGGGACGACTTTCGCAAAAATCATTGGGACTGAGCGGTGCGCTTTATAGTGCCCCTAAACTGTCGCTGTTGAAATTGAAAGGTATCGCTGAAAGGCAGATTGAGAAGTCCTTAAGGCTTCTATCCGTGCTTTACGCGGAATGACGTGTCTGATGACAGTTGCACTGAGGTAAAGTCAAGACGACAATAACCGTCGAGCACCCCGTAGCCTTAAATTGGTTGCTGAAATCAGTCGGCTGTCAAATAATGACTTTGCAAGCAAACAGAGGTGGATGGCTCATAACATAGCAAACTTCCGATCCGCTCCACTGTAGCATGGTTGAAGACACATTAAATGGTTTTTAAGAAATGAAATCTAGTTGCATGTCTCCATTTCATGTGTCCATTAAACTGGTGGTGGTTGCCGGAATTGCAGGCGTCCCTATCCCGACAAAGAGATGCGTGAGACAGGATAAAAAGCCCAGCCGGCTTAAGCCAAGCCCACTCAAACGCTGAAAGGCCAAGCGTGTCAGCCGGGCTGAACTGCAAAATGTCAGCGAGGACAACCTCTGCGCGTGCGCCAGTTTCCACGCACTAGTCGCATGAACTTCATCCCGGAAGGCATTGAAGGGCAATCGTTATAGATACGTAATACATATACGCCATCCTCGCTAATCAAAAAGCACCGAGAACTGAAAACTAATTTGAACTGAGAACTAATTTGCAAGCTGAACTGAGCTGGCCAGCAGGGCTGAGGTGCGTCGGAAAGCCTGATTGAGCCATTGCGTCCACTTACAGGTTCAGCTTTTGTCGGAGGGTCGCATCTGACGCTTTTGAAATCAGCCCGACGTCGATTGCAGGGGACTTCGCCAACTCTGCTGCTTGATGGCTCAGGGTCTAATCATACTGGCAGTCTCAGGGTCTAATCATAGGGACAGTCTCTGGGTTTAATCGTAGGGGCAGTCTCAGGGTCTAATTAATCATAGGGGCAATCTCAGGGTCTAATCATAGGGGTAGAGTATTCCAAACGGCAATCAATAGCCTATGACTTTGTTACCTACAACACGTCAAGTTGGACTCTAAAACATGACTGAAAACGTCACACGGAACGGTAGGTTGCGAAAAGCCATGAGAACCCTCAAGTTATTTGTACATTATTGAACCCTGTCGCACCCATAATATTGGTACCATAAGGCTTAAATCGGAATCGAACGAAATGCTCGATATCGGTTAGAAACATGCTGTCACAATAGGAGAAATTGGGCGTCTAAATCCAGTCAGGTCACAGTTAGGTTAGGCACCTAATGGTTTTTGTTTCTTCTGGGTCATTTGCCATGTTGAGGCCCTATCAGTCGTTATTGGCTCGGAAAATGTGTTCAAGGCGGCAGGAAGTATGCGATTTTGGTAGTTAAAAGTTGAACTCACATGACTTTTATCGGTGATCTGTGTGACCTCAAATTACATATTTGACCGTAACTAGCGAAAAATAAAAGCAATCGAACTGCTAAATGAAACCAATCCAAACCCCACAGAATACTTAAACACGCTTCCTGCATGGCAGACAACCGTGCGTTTCATGTCTGTGATTTGATCTGAATTTGAATTAAAAAGTGTGGGAAGGGTCATTACAAAGGTACAGGTATAGGCTGTGGCTAGAACGAGGCTGCGCTCCGGAGCGGATCCAGGATTTTGTAAAGGGGAGGGTCACGCAGCATTGTGGCACCCAGCACCAAGTATCATGACAGCTATGACATTTTGCCGCTACACCTCGTGATTTTCCGATAAGATAGAAAGTTGCATGAAGGCATTTAAGTACACCTAACAGTTAACACATGATTAGAACAAAAACTGACGACTTAAAACTACAGAAATAGATTCAGGCCGTAGAAATAAGCGATCGTTGCTAAATGTATCACAGAGTGGATTTGTACGCATCCCAAGCCCACAACACGAACATGTGGAGATGCAGTTTCAAAAAACAACTTTTCACGGCCGACGAGCCGGGTCGGATAACAACCCTTGAAGTTATTTGATCGATCTTTGGCTAGCAGCCGGCCAGCCGAGTGCAAAGTTTATGGATCTGAATGAGTGCTTATTATTTTGCGGTGCGAAATCGACGGAAAATTGATTTCGCAGGTTGCCGACCTTACAGTAAATGGCCCAAAGCAAAAGCAGAAACTTTTACAGAATATGGTGCGAATATTGTGATGTGGGTGGTGGCAACCAAAGGCGGCAAAGCCAGTGCAATTTTGAAGCTTTCTTGCTTTATATTTCCGTGCCAGTAAAACATAGTTTTGATGCACTGTCAGGCGTTGAACAGTTATTTATGTCTCGTTACATTGGAATGAACGAAATATTTTGCCGTACGTATAGATTATAGTGAAGGAGTAAATAGACCATAATAAGGAGAAAATATGTAAAAATTCGAGCTGTGTGAACAAAACGGGCGGAAGTAAAGTGAATATCATACATAAGCCACATATAAAAATGAAACGTATGAATTAACGCCGCTCAAAATTGTCCTAGAAATTTGTGTGCAAAAAATTATCAGAACATATACGGCTGCTGCTATTTGCACCTATTCCCCAACTGTTGGAACGGACGTTCCAGTTCCCAAGTGTATATGAGTCATTGCGTGACTTATACGAGGCATCGCTGGTCATCACTAACTCTCCGAACCAGATCCAACACACACGCCAATCGCTTAATGAACGTGGCTACGGCCGAACGGCTGGAACGCTGTCTAGCTACCTTTTCACCAGATGCTGCAGCGGGATGCAGCCCGGAAGCGAGCAACGCGTTATCTGTAGCATTGTCGGTGGCAAGGAACCGTCGCTGACGAAGCCTCTAGATGAGCTGGTAGGCCAGGCGAAAGAGCTGGTCACTTGTATCAGGAGAAAGACCTCCCACAAGATATGGACAGGAGACTCTGGTGGGTCCACGAGACTGCGGTGTTACAGGGGTGTGCGACGGCTCCTTTGCCTACGACCTGTTACCGAACATGAAATAAGATGTTCTAGGCATTGATGAACGCCAGTGGCGCTTGTGGTCACCATGACATGGCGATTCATGTGCCAAGGTCGCCTTTCAGTTCTTATGCTAGCGTTGCTGTTCATTATCAAAAGCAGTTTTGCCTCTGAGATGCTGTTATTGATATTTCCATTGATACTGAAATAGTGTTGCTCATACTACAATTGATACTAGCATAATGATAGTGTTGCTCTTTTGGGACACCGTTAATGGCACTGCCATTCATACTGGAATAAGAATGCTGACTGGAAGTTAGATACATCACCTGTGTGGTTGATTGTGAGATCTGACCACATTAGGAAACTTCCAACCAATCTCACGCATCCCCACAGTATCTTTGCTAAAATAAAAGCCGGCGTGCGAGTGGCTTTCAACGCATTTTGCATCAAATGTCCAACTATCTCGGGCCAGCACAGACTTTTCTTTGATTCAATTAAGTGATCCTGCAATGTTAAGAATTATGTTATTATCCATGGCGTATTTCTGCCTTGGATGTTGGTCATGCAGCTCAGATGTCTCTATGTAGTTTATATGTAAAAGACATTTGGCTGGCTGTCACCACTTGCTGCTGGGAGCACAGAAACTCCACGTCATACGACCATGCCTATTCGATTACTCTCAGCGGCATTCACAATACATCAAAGGCTAAAACCTGACCAGCGGGGATCGCCCCGAATACAATGTATACCGGGATTCCTCTATGGATCCATGGATCTTGCACAGCGCATTCCAAAATGAACGTCATCGTCACGCTGGTGCCGTACAACTTATGAAGCGCGCGGATGACAGTCAAGTATTAGTAGCAAGTGACCCACGGAATAATGGCGAACTTTCGAAAGTCAAATGGAATGTTACTCACAATATTGATAGATATTGAAGCAAGCATCAGATATTATGAAACATGCTCACTCGTAATTATTGGTATATTTTTAAGTAGAACAGACTGGTTTAGATAACACGATCTCCCCGTTAAGTAAATGTGCTCCCCAATGCGTCATTGTTTGATCACATCATCGTTCCTTGCTCAACATTGGTGGAAAGACAATTGACGGCCGAGTTATCTGGAAATAGTGCTCGCGAACTCCAGATCTGAACGACTCACCAACTAGATTTTGCTTAGCCCTGATCCCCGCATGGCTAATGGAATGCCAGAATTTAAATGAAGTTATTATGGCTTCATAGAGATGCCTGGGTGACCTTGAAATAGTTACCTTGAAATAGTCCGTACATCTTCGCAGGCGTTGAGCTCAGAAACTGGAGGAGTTTAAGCTTTAAGAAGGGCAGAGCTGTGAACTGCGCAGAATGATCTTCAAGATAGGTATTTCAGTTCGAAATCCTATACAAATGTGGGACACTCCCTTCAAGAAGGAAGCTCCTGAATAACTGCGCAAGTGGTTCGCATGCAACGGGATGTAGGGAATCCATCAAAGACCCAAATTATAACGAGCACCTACTACTTACTACTAACCGGAACACGCCAGCGCATAAGAAGCAAATTCCGGGGAAGGCCCGTTTAAGTAATCCACTCACCGCCGCAGTGAATAAGTTGCAATAGCCTGGGGAATTTTTTTGTGTTGTTCTTAAAAATAACCTTTGGTCTTGGACATCACAACTGATCGCGATTGTGCGAAGTTACACAGTGATTCTACTGGTTGTTTCATTGGAAACGTGAGCTTTAAAAGGCTGTACCTTTGTAATCATCAAACCTATTGAATGGGTGGATTTCTGTGATCAGAGCTCACGATGAGCTCTGCCTGTCATGTGAGCCCTGACCCTACTTTCCGAAATCCCTGAACCCTACCGTCCGAAAGCCCTGACCCTAACCATCGCGCAACCCAGGTCAGGAGCAGGATTTGGTGGCGAAATTTTAACGTGTCATAATGCTCCGCACGGTCCGTTAAGCTCTTGCACAGCCAAGCATGGGGCCACAGCGTGCTGATACTTGCACCAATTTAAAACATGAACTAACGCATGCGTCAAGTTATCAATATGACGGTGCCTTATGAAATAATTGCTTACTCTAAGCTGATGAGACACAGTGTATGCACTACACAGCAAGAACTAGATGTTACAACAAAGCCCTTAATGCCATAAAAAACAGCTAACAACGGGAATCGCCAGGGACTGCTAGCGTTGCTCGTCCGTGAAGCGAGGAAGATGTCGTTACTAAATGCACCGGTGGCGAGCTGCAGAAGTAAATATAAATGTAATAGAGTGGGGAGTGGAATGCCCCAGCGTGAATGATGCAGCTTCTTCTGCCTTTGTACCCTCTGGAGAACACCCGCAGGGAGGTTCTGCGAGCTGTGCTGATGTGCTTATGCTAGCAGTAAGGTCGTTCAGATCGACTAGCAGAAAGTAATATTGTTCATGGTCCTCCTCTGGTTTCCAACCATGTCAATTCAAAACAATAAATTCAATGCCACCATCAATGACGTCTCGACCCAACGGTCTGTAGTGATCTAGTGATCTAGTGATCAGGGTCGTAGCATTCAGTGTTTATCTATTTTGTAAGAAAACAAACTTTAGGCACTTACCGCACTTTGTGTCTCATTCGTCCCGCATTTTTATGAATAAACCTACCAGTGTTGTCAGAATGTACGCAATCATGACGAATTAGGCGTGACATAGAGTATTAGGTGCCAGCAAATATATATTGTAAATCGTCTACAAATGAACCGATAGTGCAAAAGTGGCAGGCACCAAGTTTGCGGATGCTCCCGAATCCCTTCGTGATGTGATCCCGTAAGCATCCGATGGCATGACATGTCACATGTGAATGACCACCCGAAAACATTGTGTCCAGGCCAACCAAGGGAGCTGCTCAAAGGCCACTAAGTTTCATCTGCTCATCAAGGGGGTATTATCCCTTTTCAGCCCGCCATGCCCCGGGATTTCGTGAGCGACAGACGAGCCTTTATGCCGTGAACAGCCCTTACACCGGGCTGTTGTCGGCGGCGGGCGGCTGTTTTTCCCGGGCCGGTCCGACTCTTGGAGGCGGGCGCGCGCCGGCTTGTGATGGGCCGTGGTGAGGCGAGGGACGCGCGCCAGACGCGGCGCGCATGCCGGCGGCGGAAGGGCGCCGGCGCCGCTGTCTCCGGCTGTCAACAGCGGGCCGCTATCGGCGCGGATCAGCGCCGGCCCCGGACCGTCCAGCCGTCAGCAGCTAAATGCGGTGCCTGGTGCCGGCGCGGTGCGTGGTGGAGGCGTCATTGGCCCCGCCCACCACAGACTGACGGCCCGTGCCAGCCACGGTCGGCCCCTTTCAGACACTGACGGCCCCTTCTATACATTGTTAGACCACGCCATACATTTCGGCCCTTTTCAGACACTTGTCGGCCCATTTCAGCGTGTGGCATGGGTCCGACATTGTCTAATGAGGTCACCAGTGTCTGAATAGTGCTGGGCATCTGAGCCTATTCTGACGGTGTCCACTCCCTTTTCGAAAAGCTGAGGTCTTTACGGCTGTTGATCGCAACGTCATGCAGCTCTCAGGAACAGACAACGCAGTTCTTTAAACATTGAGCAGCATGAGCCTGGAAGAGTTTACTTGCGGGCTGTTTGATCAAGGCGATCTTCCTGCAACATTGCGATTGGAACAGAATACTGCCGGCACCATTCGATTAACATGGGAAATATAAAATTTATGTCTTGCGAAAAAGGTCATAAAACTGATGGAAACCGAGCCCGGATATCGACGGCGGGACCTTGCAGCAACACAAACCAACACCACACAGCGCTGGAGGAAGAGGGCAACCATGTTGACCAAAGCGCGCGGGGGGGGGGGGGTCTTCGCGCACAGCCGGTCACGGCGCTCGACGCAGACCATCCATTTCTTTTAGGGCGTTGTCAGGGGCTGATGTCAGATCTCGGCAGCCAGAACAGATCAAGGTCAGTTGCACAGTACAGGTGAATGCGCTGTCCAAAAATCACTTATCCATCCCAGCACCGTCTGTGCGACCCATAGATTCGCCAGCAATCCACCGGAGAGTGGTCTTTGTCACTTTTCCGAAGCCAGTTTCAAATACAGACATATTGTGGCTTACACGGAGAGTGGCAGGGCCGTGAGAACGACACAGACGTGACCGCACTTCACTGTAATTACTCTTCGTTAAAGGCATTTGCGATACTTTAGACCGCCGTCTTTAAAACTGTCACACGCTCTCGTCTTTTCCCGTCCATTCGTCCCACGCCACCTGAAGCGTCTTACAATTGTAAAGTACAATCTCACACTCTATTATGTCAGCTGTTGCGTGTATTTACGGAGAGCATTAGCATGCAGATAAGTCAGCGCTTGCAGCCATATGCCTCGTAGAATTGTCAGGAGAATGGAGAGACAGATGTATTGATATTTCGGCTACATACCTTAATCGAAACGGATATCAAGAGAAATTTCAAAATTACATGCCGATCCCAGTTTGTTTTTCTTTCTTTTTTTAAATGGCGAGCCACAGTTTTTACAGGTCACCAACATTCATGGGAGCAAACAGGGAGCAACCACCAGCCTTTACTACGATGCAGTATAATGGTTGGCAATTACGACTAATAACTAAAATACGCGAACAAATCCGCGCACATGTGCGTGAACAAACGGCTTCAAGTAAACAGGCATCACGCATCACACATCACTTATGCATGCAAACGATTTCACTTAAACAGGTATTGTGTACCACACGTTAGGCATTACTCATACATGTCAACGATTTTAAGCCAGCACACATCACACATCACGGCACTAATCGCAGTAGCATAATCGGCCATGATGAACCCGGCACGTTAACATCTGGTCGCAGACCGCTTATAATAATGAATTCACTTACTTTCCACTTGTCGTGTCGTGGACTTTCCACTTCCACATCACAAAGTCGTGGCGAATATCCATTGCGCAATAGCAAAGTCCTTATTTTGTTTATGATCTTTCTTTTACACTATTTGATGAATCGCTTGGAGCCCTATGGACCACATTACGGGTCACATTGTGCTAAGTGGAACTTGGATGCGCAGATACGCAGTGTGGAGATGTACCAGAGTTGGTTGACTTCAAAGAGCTCCGTTTCTAAAAGTTGTGCAGTTATTTCTGCATTGTAGCGTCACCAGTGTATCCAAATAAGGGGCCGCCTTTCCGTCCCTCATATGGTCCATTGTAACGGCTAAATTGGGATGCCGGTTGTTCATGAACTTTACAAAATTTTCAAGGGCACGCTGTCCATGCGTCCATGCTTCAGCATAATCATCGATGTATCTAGCTAAGAAAGTTTGTTTTTGTGGGCTGGCAGCCAGGGCCTGTGTGTCATTGGGCCTTTACGGCGTACTCACCTGCTGAAGCTATATGGCGTCGCATGCCTCTCACCCTAGCAGGAAAGGCGGGCACCGCGGGGAATCGAACCCCATACCTCCTGTTTCCCAGACGAGTAGTGCTTAACGCTGACGCATTAACCACTACGCCACCGGCCATGGGTTTTGCTTCAAATTGGTCTAAAGTATTATCACCAAAGATTACTTGTGTTTCGCATATTTTAATTATCAGTTGGATATACATTCTACCGAAGGAATGGCTGGCAGCTGCTCGTTGTTTAATCCCCCGAATGTCGGGGCCGTCCAAAACTGTGGCTCACCGATTCAGAAAAAAACCTGAAAAACCGAGTAGGATCGGCAGGCGGTTTTAAATTTATTACTGATGTTGGTTTTACTAAAAGTGTGCAGCTGAAGCATTCATGCATCTACCTCTCCATCCTCCTGGTTGTTCTAATGGGAATTGGGCTATTAGTACTGTCTTACCCTGCACAATCTTTGTTAATTACAATTTCTCATGAGCTTCTGTGAGGGCTTTAGTGCTCGTCCGAAAAAGTTATTAATCCCATCCCTATAGAGGGCCCCAGTAGTCTTGCCGTTCAGGAATTCTTGCCTCAGTTTCTAAGCTGGTTGAGACAGAGTCTTACAACTGGATTACCTTTCTAGCCGTCCTTTTGGATAACCTGTGCGTCCAACATGATAGGATCCCTAGCGCAGTCGACGTCATCTCCGTAGGATTGTTTATGGAGGCATGTGCCTGGAATGGCATGCATTTTCGTGAGCAGTGCGAATGTGAGTAATACCGCAATGTAAGTGGGCGAAATAAATGCAGAATGGATCGAGCCTTTAGAGGAAGGGTAGGAATGGGGTTTCTAAGAGTATAGTAGACGTGTTAGTCGTGCCTCGGAAGTGAGCAGGGGTGACAAGCCCTCGAGGAGTCGTCATGAACGTCATGATGGTCCCGAACTAGACATTAGGCAACTAGACATTTAAAGTTAGGGTTACAACGTATTCCATCGATCCAAGGTCGATGGAATAACACCGATGACGGTCAAACCGAGGTCAAGACCAAGCTGCTCTTTTGTGTTGTAGAAATTGCTTTGGTAAGTGGTTTTTGACGCTCATTCCGATGTTTTGATCACAGAGACACCACTAGACATGTTATTAGACTTCATTAACCCTAAAAGAGGTCACCGACCTAAAATAACACCGATAAGCCTTTTGTTATTGAGTGCATACCGTCTGGTCACAGCCTTGTTTTTGATTCCACCCCTAAACCATTTCCAAAAGCTTGAGCATGCGTACATTTTACACTCTTGCTAGTGTCCAGAAATGCTGCCAACTAGAGAGGAAGATTTGTAGAACGCTAGGCTCCGAATTCTATGGTGTGTGGGTTCAAATTTGGTTTTTAAAGTTGAGATTCGTAGAGACTGAGATATATTTGAATATATTAGAACTGTTCAATCAACACTGCCAACAATTACTGTCGCAGAATTGCCACTTTCTAAACCGATCTCATTGTTGTTGTTTTTCAATTGTGCCCAATACTTCTGCTCATGGTACATTAGTTCAGCTCAAGCGTAATCATGCCAGTGTGGCGACCAATTCATGTCGGATGAACAGGTGGCGAGCCCAAGAGAAAGGCTCCACAACAACTGACGACCCGCCCTGCCCGTGGCTGGAGGCTCGCAGCTCCCGCGGTAGGGATGGCAGGCAGCAGCGGAAGCTGATCACTGATGCAAAGGAACAAGTAGGTCTCAACTTGAGGCCTGAATAAGGCATCTAGGTCCTTATTCATATAATTAGGTCACGGGATGGTCACACTAGGATTGGACGTGAACATAACACGTAACTTTACGTCAGTCTTGTAGATTGCGACAGAAATACCTGTTTGCATTATGTATGTAAGGTAAGTACAACATGAACATAATATGTATGCTAACGTGGTAAACATTGACGATCTTAATTATCTCGTAGTGGTCTTATGTCGTTACTTATTGAAAAGGTAACTCTCAGGTCAAGTGCTTTAACCCGCGCCCAAGCTAAATGGCCTTCAGAGTTCACTTTGCGTTGTTTTTTCAAGGATTACGCAAAAGCGAATGACTGCAGGTCGTTGAAGCTTTCAGTACCTGTTCGTGCATCTTTTGTGCGTGCTTTGTAACAAGAACGGAACAAAGGTGACTGCAGGTCATTGGTCTGGGATGGGCAAAGCGACTTGTGTTCCACAGTATTTCAGATGCCGTCATTTTTCGTGTTCATTCGGTGGGCACCAAACGTAGGCCAGGGTAAAGATTCATCAGTTGCTATAATCAAACTATCTGATAATTTTTACATGTTTTGGTCATTGGCCAGTGATCACTGCCACTTGGGGTTTCAGATTTCATAGAGTGTATTAAAAACGCTTTGGGACGAAATTATCTAGAGGCCTGTAATTTCCGTCAGGTTAAAGGTCACCGTGATATTTCCTTTCGATTTTCTAAGAAGCGAGCTGTTGTTTCCTATGAACTCAGATTGTCACGGTGTCAGAAATACCCGTCAGCACTTTAGACGCCACTCGATTACCCCAAATACAATGGCTGGACCTGACCGGACCTTATTTGACCTGACATTTTGTTAATTGTCTGCAAAAAGACTTTGAAACAAGATACATGTGCTGCTTTGGTTTAGGAAAGACAGCAGTAATAGCTTTGTTACTTACAGAAAAACCAGGAGAGTGGAGAGATAGGCCTGGTTTTGGTGGCCTCTGCATAGATTGACCTGGTTTTTCTTCGAGGAGTAAGGCTATTACTACTGTCTTATCAATTTGCATAGTGTTCCTCGCAAATGCACTTAACAACCAACGTAATTTCTGTGGTTTACATTTAAACCAATATGCAAACCATTATAACATCTCCCTTGGCGATTCGATGCCAACTCACGTCAGGGCAGCGAATAGCACAGGGTCTGCTTTTATGCCGACTATTTCCTTGCCTCAACCATGTGCAGATTTTTTAACCGATTAATTCACACACGCTGTTATCAATCGCTAATATTCAACCCTGGCGCAATGATTCTCACTGACCTGACTTGTTTTGACCTGATATGCAGTTAAATGGGTTTATTATATCGCAAAGGTCATTTGATTGGCGCACGTTTGTGAAAGCTCTCACGGGGCCGAGGCCGTTTATATTGTTTTTATCATTATGAGCAATTCAGAGGGAATCTGAGTTGAAGTCGGACACATCTAAACACCCTCATGTGGAGAGAGTTATTCTTGTCCATGCTACATGCGTGCGCGCCATATTGAATAGCTCGCCACATACCGCAGTACGCGGCTCTCATCTAATTTATGTCCGCATGTGTTCTGGCAGCATAAATCAAGACCATAGCGGAGCTTCAGCACAAGCCTGGAACGAGCCAGAAGATCCCGGGCAACGTCTGGTCTTACCGATGCCGGTACATGGACCGGCGCCATCGCAGGCAGCTCGTCCCTGGCCTCACTGGAGCCAGTGTGGTCGCCGATCCCATGAGACGCAGCGCAGCAGCCCGTCTCACGAGAGCCAATGCAACAGCCTATCCCACCATCCATTCACGAGTCTATCTGAATTAATGTTAAAAGCTTCCTGGATTTGGAAGAGCTGCCCTCCCCCAGCTACTCTCCCAGTCTGCTGTCCCTGGTTTGTAGCCAATCTGCAATCATCTGAGTTGAACCAATGCAATAGCAGATGCAATCAAGAAACGAACCAAACTATAAGGAAACCAAACTATAAGTCCAGCCTCCTCCTCCCCACGCATACCAATTTCCCGATGCACCATTTTGCTAAATTAAAGATGTTTCCAATGCGACCTCGAACCATTGGTGTGTGTGTGGGGGGGGGGGGGGGTGGAGGGGAGGGGTATTTCATTCTGGCAGCACAGTACCTCGTCTTTACTTTGCGTCACTCAATGACGAGATTTGATCGTTAGGTATTGCTTTGTCCCTCAAACCCTGATGCCGGATTGGGGGAGCTCAACCAAGGATGAGCCTCGCTCTTTGGCCCCAACTTTTCATTTTTACAATATCGACGGCGTCCGATAAAAATCCGAGAATGAAAAATCGGTATGCTGCAATGGTGACGCCATTCAGTTGGGAGTCTTCTTCCCTTCCAGTTGGGAGTCCCTTCCAACTCGCAGCTTAGGGCCATTCCTTCCCAACTTGGACTCTAGCCCCCCCCCCCCCCCCAACTTGGGCACCAGACCCACCCCAGTTTGGGCTCCAGCCCAACTTTGAGGAAAGTGCGCCAAATCCAGGGAAAAACCCCATTTGTTGGCGTATTATCGGGCAGGCAGACATACTTCCACCGCCCAGCCCCCCAATCCAACTCATTTTGCTAAACTACGGCCCTCGCGTGGTGCACACTCACCGAGCTCCGAGACCCTCCTTTAAGGAAATACTGGTTGCGCCCCTGTTCAGAGGTCATGTAAAATGATGTATACGAGAACTTTTAACCATGAAAGGGAAGAAAGGGTACCCACCACCATCTCCCATTGACATCGACCCCGTCTGCACTGCGTGGAACCCGTCTGAGCTGCTCTCAGATTGATCCATCGCTAAATGGAGACTGCATTCAGTTGCAAAACTGGCAATAAAGGTTGGAGTTCCATCTGTTGCCAATTTTCCATCAAATTACCAATAGAGTCCATCAGAACCCCAGAGCATATTTATAATCTGAATGATAGTAAAAAGGACGATATTAGCGTGCACCAAGTGTAATGACTATTAGGTCAGACAGTACTGTTAATCTAATTCATCCTAGGAAAACCGTGAGAACTGGGAGAAAGGCGCATTTATATTTCAGTTACCTTCATAAAAAGCCGATGTGATATGTGGATTCCAAAAGTGACAAGTCTTGTTTTGCATGCCTATTACATCCTCTCCTGACATTCTTTGAAACGAACGCACATTGTGGGACCATAATTTGGTGTCGAAAGTTAGCATGTACGATTACTGTTATTTAGTGCAATTGCAATATTCCGCCGGTGAACCGCCATCAGTTCCTTTGAAGTGAACTAACGTTATTACAAGTGTGCGGGACAGACAGAGGTATCCCTAAGCTGTGGTAAGTAACTGTGCTTTAGTCATACAAACATCACGCAGATTGTAAGAAACATGCCCCCATGGGTTTGCAGAAGTACAGAAGCATGTGAGTTTTCAAGTTAATTATGTGCAACAGGGTGCAGCAGTGCCTGGTTTGTTGTCCTTACTTGTTCCATTCAGTGCTAGAGGCGTGACAATTTATTCTAATGGGTATATTGCTGATTCACCATTGGTGATATGTACGCAGAGGGATCACGGCCCACGGCTGTTTCGTAATTGGGCACACTATACAAGCGGCCGTTAGTGATTACTGTCATGTGCCATTATCAAACATGCATTAAAAAAACAAGGTCTCAGTCTGGGTGACATTCTTGTCATATTCACCTCACCATCGGGAAAGGATAGCTGATTGCATAAACTCGTTTCGCCGGGAATTTTGCGGCTCTGATTTTCGAGCAAATATGTTACAAAAAAGATCCTTTTACGCTGATCGTACAAAACACTTGCTACATTTGGCCATATCTGCAAGACAGCGCAAAAACTGGCGCACTTATGTGTATGTTGGCGATGCAAAGCATTTTACTCAAGGCAAGACATGGGCGCGGCAATCAAGTTTCACGCGCTGCTCAGAAAGTCCATCACCGAATCTTTCAAAATGCTATCGCAGATCCTCGGACTAGGGTGTTTGGTATGTGAAACAGTCCGGAAGTGGTGCGTGTTTCAACACGAAAATATTTCGAGCACCGTACTGGACGTCCAATCTTCACAACCACACCCGAGAAGACTAAGAAAGAAGAAACCTTAGCAACAGATACACGCGAACGACAGCAAGGCGAGTGGAAAACGAGCTGAACATAGGGAACACAACAGCTCACCATACCATCAGAAATTTCAGTGGAGTGGATGCCACGCCTCCTGGCCAGACTTATGTCCGACTCAATTTGGTTTTTGGGTCAGCTCAGGACTGGCTCACAAATTTCGGGGTGCGTTTCAGGTCATAACCCATAGCCGTTCCGAATGTTCAGTTCAGGCTCACTACTTGCATTGCATCATTCATTTCAGTTTTCAGATTCAAACATCTAATTTAGCTCTGGCTGGTTGAAATACATACACACACACATATATATATATATATATATATATATATATATATATATATATATATATATAAATGGATACTTCCAGGAAGAAAACACTATATTGTTGATCTCGAACTAAAATGTGTTATATATATATATATATATATATATATATATATATGTATATACATATATGTACATCATCATGGCATGAAACATACATATAAAAACCATAGAACCAAATTCATAGTTTGAGCCTGCCAAATGCAGTGCAGCAAACAATGCCTTTCCTTTGACCTATCACCAACCAGCTCTCTCAAACTTCAGCTCTAGCCCAGCCTATCCTACCTGGCACCTACGACCCAGACCCATTGGTTACATAGCATGCTATGCAGAAGTGAATATGCAGAGCAAAAACAGGACCACTTTGGAGCGCGTGGCAAATATGGTAGCCAATGGTGAGATCAAAGAGCTCGCGAAATGAGGCAGAAGTACGCGGAGATCGAGAGTAGCTGAGTAGATTGAGAAATGTCTTTAAGTTCTAGTGCAATAATCAGCGTCCTCCTCGAGCGCTTACTTTTCGCGGTATTGATCGATGCAGCAAAATTATATAACAACCTATGGATTTACAATTTTCCGCGTCATACACTATCCGGCACTGGCCATACCGTCGGCGATGGCATGCCAGGAATGCAACATTGGATTGCAGCTCTTGCAACAGTGGTTGGGTACCACAAGTTACACAAATATTCTAAACTTTCTTTACTCTAGTTATAAGTATGACGAATTATAATTACATCTCTTACAAATATGCCAAACAAAAATTCACTTCACTCCACCTTCCGTCTCCCGATCAGCAAGGAACTGGACAACTGAACTAGAGATGGGCTTACGTGGCCGCCGACCGTCGTTCCCACCAGGATACCTGAAACTCATCTCATCAGATCGCCCTATGGTGAGTTGTGAGTCAGAACAGGTTTCCGCGTTGCAAAGAGATAAGAGTACTGTGCGCTACTGTTCCCGCATTCCAAAATAACTACATTTGGAGATAAAATTCGTTGACTGTTACGTGGTTATAGGCATTGATGCGGGAGGACACACTCCGCGACATACGCATAAGATGCGAGACGACCTTGCCACTACTGCTCTTTATTTCATATAGCCTCAGCAATGGCATGCTTACAGCAGTTCAAGTAGTAGTGAATGAGTGGTCATGTATTGATTAATTGCTCGTTGTGACAACTGACAAAGAAAAACATGACTAGCCCTTCGATTTTATAGGTAGACGACAGTCGTTCACTGATTGTGGCATAAGATGCAGGGATCTAGTATATCTGTGCCAAGTGATATCCTCTGGCTCCTGGCCAAAATTTGGAGACCTTAAGTTCAGAATCAACGATGTTGTGCTCGTTGCTTAGGAATTACAGTCACAAACTTTGTGCTGACATTGCAAAAAGCTTTATAACTAATGATGCAGGGTACTCAATTGAATGCATTGAGACGATATCTCAAGTTATTTAGGGCATGCTGTGTCTCCTCATGTAACCACTTTCAGTTCAGCCATATGACACTCTGACACAATGTTGTTAATAATAATTGGCTAACGACTCAGCCAACGAAATTTACGAAGAATGTGATTCAGCTCATGATCCAAAAGGGGATTTTCCTCAGTGCGCCGACTCAGCTCAAGACTCGCCCTAAGATGATTGACTCATGGGTCGATTCATGCTTCTGCTCGATTCAAACACAACTCTGCCCCTGACAGAGAAACAGAGCCAGTGTCGCGACGCAGCTGTATCCAAACATCTGGCTCGTGCACACGGGGAGGGAAATGACGGTCTCCTCGGGCCCACCGCGTGTGACGGAGCCTGGGTCCATTCGCAGTGACCGGCCCTGAACAGAGAAGCAGAGTTCGGAATGGCGAGGGCCGGAATCGCCACGTCCAGGGAGTCTAAGTCCATCGCAGGAACTCTGAATGGCACGCACATAACGTTCTTCGATCTCGATGGCGTAATCCTTGCTCAACCCGTCCTGAAGGGCCACACCAACACAGGGGACCTGACATCCTGTTACTGGAGAAGATGCGGCGCCCGATCAAGGATAAACGTGCCAAACTCCATGAGAGATGTGTCATTCTGCTGCGGTGCAACGCAATGCCTCACTGGAAGCGGAAGGTCTGTGGGGTGCCGGACGTCTGGCGGTGGGAAGTGCTTGCCACTCAGCGTGCTCACCTGACCTGTCTTCAACTGACAAGTCAAGTCAGTCAGAGTCAAGTCAGTAAGACAAGTCAGTCAAGTCAGTCCTTCTCCCCGCAAGTTGAGAGTCTCATTGCCCCCTGCCCTCTTCAAAGGAGAGCCGAGTCGAGGATAGCCTGGTCGCCAGCAGAAAGAAGAGCCGTGACGCACACAGACCTCCCCGGAGCGCGTGACAAACATGGGGGCCAATAATGAGAACAAGGGGCCCATGAAAATGTGGCAGTGGAAAATCAATGGAGATCGAGCTGCGTAGAGTGAGAAACATCTTTAATTTTTGATGCAATATTCAGTGCCCTCCTGAGGCGCTTAGTTTCCGCGATATAAGCCAATTTAGTGAAATTATGTTGCGACCTATGCATCTACAATTCCCGCACGATGGATATTCTCTGTAGTTCAGTAGCATTGGTTCTGAACCCATTCGCAAATAAGTTGACACGCACATCAGTACAGTTCTATTGGTCTTATCCATCGCTGATAAATGGACAGCACGTGAAAAATAAAGGCATGTTGATATTTTAATCATAAGCCGTTGACGATGCAGTACTACAAAGGGACAAGCGTTGAATTCCAACTTGCCTGCACCTTTTATTTTACGTTATTGCGCGTAAGACTGTAACGAAGCATTATTATAAGTAGCATCGTACCAAGTATTCACTACATTTCTATTCATCCTAACAGAGTGCTAAGAGCATTCTGCTGAGCTGCTGAGCTACTGCACCTGATCCCTATTGTGCTAACTTGCATGCCCAGTTGGAATTCCTCGCTCGTCCAATCGTGATTTTCGACATGTGACAATGCAGTGATGCAGGCGTTCATCATCGAGGAGCAAGGCAGACATTACTATACTTCTGGATATGAAATGCTCGTCACGGCTGCACTGAACAACTTACGTTCCCACGCTTTTCAAAGAAAACTGTTCATTCATTCATTTACCTCGGTATCACGTAATTCTTGAAGTAAAACAAGCTTTTCCATTTGTAAGAGTCCCCATAGTCCCATGAAACGTAAGAGACCGTGCGCGTAGGCAGAGATGTTATTCATGGCAGAATTTTTGTCAAAGAATATCAAAAGTAAACGTACAGCTGCGATATGCACTGGTAAATTTGCACTGAGCTGATTGTCACCAAAAAAAGAGACAAACAATTTATCGGACCGACTCACCCGTAGGCGTCACAAGAAATTCATCTTCTCGCATCGCTCAAAAACGAATCCTGTCTCCGGAGTTTGGCCGGCTGCAGTACCTCCTTTAAACGGAGTGTTCGACATTTGTATGGGGTTTGAACTGAAATGGCTATCTTGAAGATCATTTGGTGCAATGCATAGCCCTCCTCTTCTTAAGACCTACACCCCTCTAGTTTATGAGCTACACCTCCGCGAAGAATACACTGAATAATATTTCATACAGACTATTTCAAGGTTACCCAGGCATCCATGACATCATAATATCGCCATTCAAATCCTGCCGTTCCATTGGTCATACGGCTATTAGGGCCAGACAAAAATGCATCGTCGAGTCGTTCATATCGGATGCTTGTGAGCACTTTTTTAGATATAACGGCCGTAAATTGGCTCTCAATCAGCATTGTGCAAGGCACGATGATGCCGTCAAACAATGGCATATTGAGGGGCATATTTGCTAAATAGAGACACTGTGTTGTCTAGTGCAGTCTTTTCCACTTAAAATTATACCAACAGTTATAAGTGCCCCCATTTTAACATACATGATGCTTGCTTCAATATCTTCAGAAGTGGAACGTTCCTTTTAAAGTAAAGCAGGGAAGCTTATACGTTGTTTTTACCATTTGGAAAGCAGACAGAGGACATTTATTAAGTTCCATATTTTCATAAGCACGTTCATACAAAACAGATAGCTATGTTTGCCGGCTCGGAAGTTTACCACTTAAGTGAAGTTTCTCCTCCGGCAAAAAGATCACGGAGCAGTAAACAAGACTAACTGGCTGAACGAAACGATACGCCCGCAACATCAGACCATCTGGTAAACATGTGACTCTGGTGCCGAACCGGCAGCGTGAAAACTTATTGAAATGCCCTTTTCTAATGCACAAACAACTCATTCAGCTATTGGGATGCTCTCTAGGCGTTCAAGGAAAACATGCCTTTCACGAAGGGGGGCAATTTTGTACCATGTCCACCTATCGGGTTACATCAGGCAGACATATCCAAATGTGCCTAACTTGTGCAAATGTTTGTGCAAATGTGCCTAATTTTAATATCCATTCTTGGTGCGCCGTTCTGCCATCCGCATCCCATTGGTATTCACTAAAGACTGACGATTTTACTTGAGATTAGAGCGCTTTGACAACGCCGTATTCTATAACACTTGATAAAGAGTAAAGCGTACATTTGATGCAGAACATCTCAAACGATCATGACTAAACGCGAGTAAGGAAACACTTTGTGTAGCAACGTATGTCAACAGCGGCACAGACTGCATACGGCTAGGGCTGTGGCTACGCCCTGATCTTGAAAGACGTGAATGACGACGCATGTCGAAAGTCGCATAACAAAACTTAAAGACCTCAGCATGGAACGGATTTTGCTCTCCCACGCCTTCGTCCATTTCACCACGGCACGTCGACCCGATCCGCCGGATCATGTATTGCTCTGTGACGACGGCCCGGTCATCCCGACCATTAACGCTCCATCTGTGACCGTCTGACCCACTGAGCCCCATCTACGACCGTTCCACCGGCTGAGCCCATGTGCGACCTCCGACCCACTGAACCCTATCTGCGACCGTCCGACCCACTGAGCCCAT
The DNA here is from genome assembly GCF_011947565.3 of Pollicipes pollicipes. Taxonomy (NCBI): domain Eukaryota; kingdom Metazoa; phylum Arthropoda; class Thecostraca; order Pollicipedomorpha; family Pollicipedidae; genus Pollicipes; species Pollicipes pollicipes. The sequence goes on along the minus strand of NW_023597054.1, from coordinate 22,224,202 downwards.
CTTCGGCTTCCGACCCATAGAACCCCATCTGCGACCGTCCGACCCACTGAGCCCCGCGGCATTCCCTTTATGTACGCCCTGTTCTTTACGTCCTGTTTCCATTTCCCCCGGATAAACCGACCTCCTGATCCCATCACTACCCCATCCTTGTGACATACGAGCGTCCATCTCCTGGACGCTCATGCACCCCGGAACCGCTCGCCCTCCCCGCCCAGACGGTCTGCCGCGTTCCGCGGTCGTCGGCGGCACCTACCTCCTCCGTTCTTGTAGCAGAGGTACGGGAAGCGCCACACGTTGGCCAGGTCGACGGCGAACCCGATGACCGAGAGCAGGAAGTCGACCTTCTTGCCCCATGTCTCTCGGCCGTCGTCGCCGGCGGCGGCCGGCACCACCGAGTGGCGCCCCATGGGGGACCCGCTCAGTGGCGCGGGCCGGGGGTCGCCGCCGCCGCCGCCGCCGCCATCCCGCCGACGGCCGCTCGCTGTCGACGACCGACGCCAACTGAGACGGTCGCGACGCACTGCGCCGCGGCACGGGGGCCGGCCAGCGGGGGCCGCTGGCCGGCCCCCGTGCCGCGGCAGCGGGGTCGGCTCCAGAACGTGATGGCCGCAGAGGGGGTGAGCGCCGGCCAGCGCGGGGCCGGAGGCTGTTTTCCGCCTTCAAAAAACACTTAGGGACTCAAGCTTGACTTGCGCTCAGGTTGGCGTGACTGAACTGACTAACTGAACTGACAATATCCGGCGGTAGTAGCGGATCTACCGGCTATCTGGACACCGGCCAGTGTTAGGAGGCAGGGCTCTTCCAATTGGATGGTCTGCGAATCAACAGTATGACATTGATTCCCCGTGAAACTCTGAAGTCACGTGGATTTAGAAACAATCTTGCGGAATTTCATGCCCCGACATCGTTTCAACAGCAGCAAGTTGGCATCGATGTGCTGGCAGGAGGTAGTTTGGAGTTTGCTTAATATAGCTCCACCCGCCTTTTCATTTAAATGGCAAATTTAACTTTGCAATGAGAGGTGTGTTTAGCCACCCACCCCATAGCAATTTATCGTGGTCCCGGCTGGGCGGATTTTAATAACAGTGCAGCCCGACTTAGACTCTGCCAAGACCCATTCCCCTGGCTGAAACGGATTAAGCTGCGCCTCTGCTCAGGCAGAGCTCAGCTTGTACTCAGCAGGGCGTCTAGTGCGCCTATTACCGTGAATACCGCTGCAGTATGCGAGTGGGATTCCACAGAGCTCGTGCAGGCTCCCGCCAGTGTCTGCCCACAGCTGTGTTCGTACGGCTGTGCTGTGTGCCAGTGACTGCCACACAGTTGTGCTCGCACAGCTGTACTGTGCGCCAGTGTCTGCCACACAGTTATGTTCGTAAAGCTGTGCTGTGCGCCAGTCTCTGCTACACAGTTGTGTTCGTGTGGCTGTGCTGCGCGCCGGTGTTTGCCACACAATTGTGTTCGTACGGCTGTGCTGTACGCCAGTGTCTGCCCACAGTTGAGTTTGCGCGACTGTGCTGTGCGCCAGTGTCTGCCCACAGTTATGTTCGTACGGCTGTGCTGTGCGCCAGTGTCTAACACACAGTTGTGTTCGCACAACTGTGCTGTGCACCAGTGTCTGCCACACAGTTGCGTTCGCACGGCTGTGCTGTGCGCCAGTGTCTGCTCACGGCTGTGTTCGTACAGACGTGCTGTGCGCCGGTGTCTGCCCACAGTTGTGTTCGTGCGGCTGTGCTGTACGCCAGTGTCTGCCCACAGTTGTGTTCGTACGGCTGTGCTGTGCGTCAGTGTCTGCCACACAGTTGCGTTCGCACGGCTGCGCTGTGTTGCCAGTGTCTGTCCCACGGTTGCCTTCGTACGGCTTTGCTATGGGTCGTGTGATAGTCGTCACGCGTAGACATTTGACGAGGTGGACTGGGAAGCGAAGCCAAGCGGCATAAGCTGTTCAAACATCCAGACGGGATGACTGCACCTTTGTGAGGGCATCCGTTGCCAATGCAGAAATACATGCGGCAATACCAGGTAAGCTCATGCATCATAGGCATTTGATGCATGCACCCAAAATATTGGGTTTTACATCACCCACTGCATATAACTGCTTTAAGGAACAACTCTTAATTTTCTTTTGTAAAAATGGGATATAGATTCATTTGCCACGTTCCTTTAAGTTATCATTTCTGTGCATGCACAACAGTTGGGATATTCTGCCACAGATGAAGCGAAACCGGCCGAGGCCTTAACAAATGAGGTTTCAGATTTGTATTATTCCGTTTCTTACGGCCACCAGGTGGTGTGATTTTTTTTTCTGAAATGTTTAGGTTTTAGTCATCGATCGATTCCTTGTGCTTCCAATCACCACGGTTAGGTGACCCGGAGTAGTTCAAGAGCGCAGCGGACTAGGTCGGGAGCGCAGCGGAGTAGGTCGGGAGCGCAGCAGACAAGGTCGGGAGCGCAGCGGACTAGGTCGGGAGCGGCAATGTTTCTATGGTCTCTCGGGAGTGCGGAGTCAGCAGAGCGTCGGCCGACCCGGCCGGGAAAATATGTAAGCTACCTAGGTGACTTTCATGGGCGATTCCAGGTTCGCCTTACTGGCAAGTGTAGTAATGCGATAAAATTCGTTTCATAGCATGTTTTTCCTTAGTGCCCAACTAAAATGTTCATGTGCTCTTCCGTAGAAGTTGTCCAGAAAAATTGGTTGCCTTAAACTCCCCTTAGTCCCACTCTCCGACCCAGCCTGGGCCTACTTCCCCCCCTACGCGCCTGCTCTGGCCACCGTCGCCTGATAGTGGCCAGATCGTAAGCTACCTGGGCGGGTCACGTTTTCGATTGATCTCCGAGGAAATTGAAAAGGTAGCTCCAATAATTCGATCGACTACAGATGAAGCGAAGAAAACTTTGAGTGTATCTTACGGTATCTCGTTGCGAAAGCTGGCGAAAGCAGCGGTTATGAAACAAAGGGATTGATGTTTGTATGCGTTGTTAGGTATGATTTGGTTTGCGGCGCAATTGCAAGTGATCGTGTGGTACATATTTTAAAAATAATATCATCTTAAAGTTCAATTCAAAATTAATTTCGAATTGATCAGTGCCTGCTGCGCTGATACTGCTGTCAGGCTGTCGGTCACAAAAAGAAGATGGTGGCTGGCTACTTATGTAGTACGCACCTTCCTTGGTGCTTAAATAGCAGTTGGATGGTGTTCAAAAGCGAAGTTTCTGTTGAAATTAGGAGGACATTTCTGAAACCTCAGCTTAGCAGAGGACTTGCAGTTTTCTAGGATTTGCTATTGAGACCTTGTATGGTGTCCCGGGGAAGCGTCCCGGAGAACCCCCTAGTTTACCTGGCGCTTACTTACACCCTTTAAGCATGCACTTCGTGCCCCAGACATAACGCACGGAAATAATTATTCAGGTGGGGATTCAAACTCTACACATGCAGCAGCGCACCCGCGTACTCCGAACTCGCCAACTCAGCAACAGCTGGTTTACGAGATGAAATATTTTGGGGTTTATTTAATAGCCCGGGAGGTAAATACTCAACAATAAGCGTAATACGACAACATTTGATGTAAAAAACTTAATATTTTGGTGTATTGGCACAGTATTTGTCACATAAAATTGAGCTTCATCTGACAAATTAAGTACAAAGTCGTCTTCATGGTTCACTCAACGCGAGGAAAAATGCGTCTTTAACCTTGACAACGAATCATGGCCGTTGCCTAGCACTATCAGCATATTTTATAGTTGCCTACAATATCACAATTAAAACTTTTCAAGATTGAGCTTTTGGAAGGACAATTGCTCAAAATTTTTGGTAAAAAGTTATATGTGGCTTCAATTAAGCTGGAAGTTTCTTTGCTATAACTGATTAATCTAGTCATGCGTTTAGTCCAGCAAGAGCTAAAAAACAGACCAAATAAGCTACCTACCAAAGGGGTAGTTCAAACAAGCTGTGCGTTGTGAACGGGGCCAATCACTGTTTTTATAGTGGCGTGGAGCTCTCTTGAATAAGTCGGAAACCGATGTTGCCCTTTGCGATTTGAAGGCCTTGTGGAAGCACAGCGTTTAGAAGTACCTAAATTTGTCGGAGAATCGTGGGATACTGGCTGGCTACAGTCATCGGCTGGTTGAACATAAACACTTTCACTGAACACGAAATGCGATTAGCGCAAAACATATGACAAAGATATTATGCTTGCAGCGGCGCAGGCAGGGGGACAGGGGGGGGGGGTTACGTGGCCCCCTTAGGTTCCGAGGGGATTGAAGGGTCCCTCGGGACGGACGATTAATTGCCCGATTTGAGGTACCGGATTTGAGGGGCCCGGGGGGCCTGCCGGAGGTCGTATTCGGGGTTCCGGCCCGCAGGTCCGGGCACTTAAGTGTCAGCCGGGGAGACCCGCGCGCTGATCGGGCCCCCTAAGTCGATAAGGGCAATATGTTGGTCAGGCGCCACCAGTAACGGATGGTACGCTGCGTGTCGGCATGGGCCTGAGGGCCCACTCTCCAATCCCCGACAAAGCCGGGGGCCTCGATTTGCATTGGTCGTGGCACCTTTATCTGTTGGGGCCCACAGAGCCTGACATGGGTCCTGTGTTGGCAACGAGCCCCAAGTCGTCTAAAGGCAATGTTCGATGAGACCCGAAATGGCGCTCGGGGGCCCACCGAAACCGACAACTCAGGGCTCGATTGGAGGGCATAAGGGTCCAAAGGGTCGGCTGTAGTTGACATAAAGGATCACAGTCTGTAGGGCCGTGCCCCGAAATATCAACCAGAGGACTCTTGCGCCGATTGATGACCCACTGAGACAATGCTGGTGTCTATGTCGGTCAGAGACCACTAACACCGAACAGTTGGCTCGTTGTCGGTCTGAACACTGGGAGCCCATTTCCCAAGCAGGAGCGAGGCTGGGACCCACGATTTGCCACAGTCAGGGTCCCTGCAAATTTGTCGGGACCCCTGTGTTGGTCATGGCTTTACAGTGCATAACAGGGGTCATGTGTCGGCAAGTGGTCCCGAGTCGGTCACGGGCTTTGTTTGAGGAGGCCGGAAGAGGGGCCGAAGGGCCCGCTGAGGTCGAAGAATAAGGGCCTGATTGAAAGATCGAAGGGCCTGAAGAACTGGCCGCATGTCACATTATGGACGTCCCCTCCCCCTCCCGTAGAGCGTGACCCCAGGTGTCAGCCAGAGGGCCTCTTGCATCGATTGCGGCCCCCTAAGACAGTGCCTTCCTCCATTTAGGTCAGAGGTCACCGACGCCGAACAGTCAGCTACGTGTCGGCCTGAGCTCTGGGGACCCATTGGCCAAGCAGGGACAAATCCGGACCCACGACTTCAACCCGTCAGTTCCCCTGCAACAATGCAGGGCTCCTTTGTCGGTCAGAGGCCCACAGTGCCTAACAAGGTGTCCTGTGTCAACAACGGACCTCAAATCGGCCAGGGGCATTTGCTGAACAGGGACGGGGACGGGACCCCGAATGCCAGAGAGTCGGGCCCTCGGACAATGAAAGGAACCATGATTACTTATGACGAGTGTTCATATTGAGACAATGAAAGGGTGCTGTGCCAATCAGGACCCCCAGTACCGAATGGTAAACCCTCCAGTCTATTTTCAGCGTGGACCTATTGGGCCTATTGAGCCGGACTGCTTGTTGCGTTCCTGACGCTTCCTCTTCTCAAGGGGGACCCTGCCCGGAAAAGGTGGGGGGGGGGGGGGCTTGTAAGGGGTGTCATTACTGCTAATTAGAGTGGGCCGATATAAGTTCCCAAAAAATGAAAAAGGTCATCCCATGTCTGCATGAGAACGTTCATTTTTTTGTGGATGAATCGTCTAGTGAAACAAATCACACCAATTCTTAAATTGTCCTGTTCAAAGATGAGGCTGGACGTATCTTTGTTTGCAGCTTTGAGTTTGTCTTGTGGACAGATTGCAGTTACAGCACCACGAAAGATAACGATTCTACCTTTACTCTTTCAGTTCAACCACTAGTTTTCGGTATCACTTATCCGTGGTATAAAGGCTAATCTGCTATTATTATCAATCTAAAACTCGCACGGGTGAAACATACACCCAAGCTACCTCCTCCATGTACAGATTGATGTCCTCAAGTGCTTGAAGGCACTGGTTTTAGATGTGTCGTCATTTTCGCCCGCCTACTGGCTACCGCCTAGTGTTATCCGCGGAGCCAACGCTGCGCAGCCTATGTAGACTGCAACTTTTGGCGTCGAGGTTTTTATTGCTAAGATTTATGAGCTCCATGTCTAAAACTACGCTACATGATCTTTATGGCTGATTGACTTTGTCTGAATGCTAAAAAATTCCAGGTAAACATGGGTGGGAATTGTTAATGCTCATTTTTGAGCCATTTTGATCTGCAATCTACGTTCGCGGGGACCTCAACATCTTTGTAGAACCTACGTCAAATTTCTGACATGGCTTCTGAGTTCTATCGGTTTAGAAAGAGCGCACCCAATCACTGCAAAATGAAGAGCCCCTTAATCCATGCATTCGCTCACTCTAAAGTTCTTCAAGTATATTGAGTTCACTTCTAAAACGTAATTTATATCGCGGCAGCTTCTGGCTTTTGTTTCAGTCATACGAGGCAAAAATGATGACGGTACAACGAAAACCTTGCCATCATTAACAAATGGGCGATACCCAGCCTTTTTGCGTGGGCGGAAGCGAGGCTTTCACCATCAAAGGACCCTTTGTTAATCCTGTCCCCCCTTGTCAAGGCTCTGGATGCACCTCTGTATGCTTGCCTTTTGTATTAAAGGCAGGGGGAGATCCAGAGGGGGGTGGGGAGCACGGGGTCCTGCCGCGCCTTGGCCCGAAGAGCCCCATAGGCTTTGAAGGAGCTCATAGCTGGCCGAACAGACGCGGTTTTTTAACAGAGAACGCAACAAACTTTGACGTCTTCGGGTTTTCAGGCAGCCAAGAGCATTCGCAAGCGAAAGTGACGGGGAAATGTTAAGGCTCATTACGCTGTCCAGAGGCCTTACGTCGTTTTCGGGGGCCTCTATATCCGCTTGCGGAGTCAGTCTGCTCGTTAAGGGGCCTTTTACGTTGCCCCTGATTTCTTTGCATTTGCTTGCAGGGTCCTGCGCTTTTGCTAAATCCCCTCCTGCTAGCGTGCTGGGGTGCTCTTGTTAATCAGGGGCCTCCCACGGGTCCTTCCCAGTCGCCCGAAAGGCTCTATACGCTATATATAGCCGGAGGCCCCATACGTTAACATGCCGGGTTATTATTGGTTGCTCAGCGCCCTCGACGTTGTTCTCGGTTAACCTACCGACACACTCGCGATATGCTCTTGGTCTGGATTTTTCGGGGCTCTCCACACTAGGTCTTCGGTACTTCTCTTTCGAATGGAGGGCCCCTCGCTCTTGCCGGGGGTCTTATCTGGTAACCTGCTTTGGTGCACTCGAACGTTCACGGGCCCTCTGTATTGTAAAGTAGGTGTTTCTTACTTGAATGTAATGAATTGTAAAAATCGGAACTTTCACCTCAGCAGTTGCCGATGGCGTAAACCAAATTGTGCTGAACAAGAAAATTACGAATTGAATAAAATTAGTAACTTAATGGGAGGACAGACCTGGGATGGAATTGTGTGCTGATGGATGGAACCTGGCCGCTGCTGACACACATGTGCCAAACGTCAAAGGTGGAAACTGGCAACACATTTCACCAATCCGGTGCTTTAAATCAATTTTGCACCGTATTCCTCGATGCGACTACAGCTTGTGCAATAAACTTGTCTTTTACTCAACCCATATGATCGACAGTAATCGACTGTGAGGAAATTGAAGGAAGATTCGGTCTGGAATGCAATCCCCGCAATCTAAACCAAACTGCAATGGGAAGATAAATGCATGCTACCGCTACCCCACTTGAGCTCTGTGACGAGTGCACCCCGAGATATGTTATCCTATTTCAATCAACGCACAAGTAGGGGCGAAACTGGGCCCATTTCTCGGCAATACTGGATTTGAAACATATCGAATGCTGTATTCTCTTGATGCCACAAATAAGGTAGCAAACTCGACATTACACCCTCAGACGAACTCCAGCAATCAACAGTTAGGGTGACGGTGAAAATACTTTCGCGACAATAATCTCGAAAGCAGAACACAGGCGGATTGGACCAAGTGACGGAAGTGCGCCGACGGGTCGCCCAAATAACGCTGAACAATGCATCCAGAAATGAACTTGACCTATCAATACTCTATATTCTGGAACATATGCGCAAATTTGCGTTGGTTATATACCTACCTGAATTCTCCATCGTATGCTGTGCACTTTTATCAGACAGGACAAATCATGTCGTTAAAGCTCAGGCAATCGGAACAGCTAACCCCTTGAAGTCAGTTGTGTGTCGCGCTAAACGGCCTTCCCGCAATGGATGAGGACTCGTAGCAGGCATCAAGTGGACGCGTGGACCGAGCATTGCTAACACCAAACATAGCAAGAACAAGACCGCACGCCCAGGGCTACGACTACCTGGACATGAGTGCCAAATGACAGCATTGCTCACAAACAATTTGCAGCGTGCACTTCTTTGAAATATTCCAAGGGATTTCGAGCTGCTGGAAAATCAATTGCGATCTACGCGGATAGATAGGATATGAATGATAGGATATACGATATTATATATGATAGGATAGAGTGCTGCACAATCTTCTCCCACTCCGCACGACATTTTTTGCAAGGCGTTCGCTCTTTACACCATAACATGGCACAACAAAACAAAGCAGCTCCTAACAAATCATCCATGCTTTGGCAATGTTGACTGACGTCACAGGAGTACGTTTCCTATTGGGGAACGCATGGGTTTCCCGGTCATTATGTCATTGGAAGCCAGATATGGTGCTGAGCCTTTCGAACGCACGTCTGGGAAACCAGAGGCACGGGTTGGATTCCCCGCGGTGTCCGCCCTTCCTGCCCGGATTAGAGGCAGACGACGCCATGTAGCCTCAGCAGCTCAGTGTACTGTAAAGCCTCAATGGCGACGAACCTCCCCATAGCTCAACCATGCGTGAAATCTCAATACGCCATACGCGCGCAAAGCACGCGTGAGGTGGTCCAATTTGGAATCTAGTCGCTGTGACAGCGAGCATGTGCGTGACAAAATACCTGTGGCTCTAGTTAGCCATGCAGATAGGTGGCGTCGACCTTTTTTACAACAGCCAGCCGGTCCATTACATATTGCTCGACTCGCGGACCGCCAAAATCGTGAGCAGACGCTGCCGGGCTCCGCGATCCGTCAGCAGCGCCCTCCCCGCATCGACTCTGGAAAGGCCTCTAATCCACCTTGCCATCGATCACGATCTGATCCGCCCGGCCAGCGGACAGCGGACCCGCCTCCTCTGCTCAGGGCAGCGGCCGTCGACAATGGGCCCATTTCCCGGCCCGACGCGCCCGGGCAGCGCCAGCCGGCAGCGGCAGCTCGACAAGGCCTGCAGAGGACCGTCCGTGTTGAAATTTCCAAGCCGCTGCTGTAGGAGAGCTGCGTTGCTCAATATGTTTGATGGTCCGATTGGCGACGGCACTAAGTAATGTTTCAAATATCGCTAAACGTTCGCCATAACGCCAAGCTGACACGCAAACCTAAACCAAACGAACCGGCTGAACGGCCCGGAAATACAAGTTCAGCGCGTGGACGCGAAAAGACCGTGACGGTCGGCGCGGTCTAGGCTTAAATGACATCTGAAGCTACGTGGGGCCCTCAGTCCCCCCCCCCCCCACGCACATGCAGCGCTGTCCCGCACCCCCGACACACGGAGCACTGTCAGCCGCACCCCCTTCCCGGCCCGGTGGATCCCACTCACGCCGGGCTGCACAGCAAAAGACAGCTCGGTGCCGCCCGCCGGCGAGCGGAGCTCAGCGCTGATGGCTGCCGAGCGCTCGCCTGCTGCCGCGCCGTCACGGAGAACAAGGCGGCGCATCACGTGGCCGCCGCCCGCCTAAGCAGCGTGAAGCGTGACACGACAAGCCCATTGGGGGCCATTGTGCGCCGCCCGCCGACCGCCGCTCGGTATTCGCCCGACGGCGGCACTCGACCGGGGCCGCTCCGTCAGACGGCCGCGCCATATTTGACACGACCGCGCAGCGCTCGCCGCCGATCTCGACGTGTGTGGCAGTGTGGGCCGCCGGAGGCCGTGCTGGTCCGGGCCTTTTCGTGACCGACGCGCGACGAACTAATGCCACGCTAGCCCGTCTGTCACGTGGCTGCGACAAGCACGCTACGTGAGCAACATGAACGCTTTCAACGACCGTCAGCGCAAGCAGATCTGCTGGCCGGCAGGATGACTGCTCCGGCGGGACTGATGGAGTCCCAGCATGGACTCCATCAGTCTGCCGGTGCTGGCCACTGCTGGGGTCAGTGACCACAAACAGGGGTGTACTTTGTTGTCCAGTTGGGGGGGGGGGGGCTACAGCCTCCCCCTCCACCTTCAACTTAGACGCTAGCCCCCTCCCCCCAACTTCGTGAAGAAAATGGGCGAAACAGGGGAAAATCCGTTAGTTTGCGTGTTTGGGGTTAGGTTGCATTCTTCTTTTGCCCTTCAGCCCTCGAACTTAATTTGCAAAACTGTGTCCCTGACCACAGGCCTCATACATGCGGCAATACAATGTGTAAGACCCCTCCTGGCCGGTCTTTCCGAAATAGCCTGGTCAAACCGCCACACACCGATCTGCGTCTAGATAAGCATCTGACTCAGATGACGCGCTGACGCCTGTCCCCTCCCCCTCCCCGTCTCCCATTGAGGATGTCACTGGACCAGCGCTAATCCGATCACCCCACGCTCTGTCTCTGCGTCTGACCTCACCAACGGCTAATTGACTTTTGGTTTCGTCGGTGATGGATTTCCGTCTCCTCTGGCCGTGCATGCCAGAGTGGCGAGATGGCGCACCGAATTTAGTGAAGCCCAAACATGACAAGCCGGGACCGTGGAATGAAGGGGAGAAGAGCAGAAAGAGAGAGAGAGAAAGAGAGAGAGAGGGAGAGAGAGAACGACAGAGAGAGGGAGAGAGAGGGAGAGAGAGAGAGGGAGAGAAAGAGAGAGGGAAGAGAGAGAGAGAGAGAGAGCGAGTGAGAGAGAGAGAAAGAGAGACAGAGCGAGAGAGAGGGAGGGAAGGGGAAAAAGAGAGGGAGAGAAAGAGAGAGAAAGAGAGAGAGAGAGGGGGGGAAAGAGAGAGGGAGAGAGAAAGAGAGAGAGAGAGAGAGCGAGAGAGAGAGAGCGAGAGAGTGAGTGAGAGAGAGAGAGGGAGAGAGAGGGAGAGAGGAGACCAACAGGCGTCCGTCGGGATCGATTGGCCTCGGATGCCAGCCGTGGCGATAGCTGTTCGCATGACCGCCGGGCCGGCTGCAGCACGGCGATCGGCGAGATCGGGGTCGGGAGGGGCAGAGCAAGTGGTGGCCGTGGGGCTCGTTACGCCGGTCATGGGATCGCCGGGGCAGAGCAGGACCGCGGCGGTCGAGTGTTGACGGTCGCTCGGCGCTCGACTGCGCAGGCGGGCCGCGTATAATTGGATGGGGCGTGTCAATAATCGCAATATGTGTCCCACATGGGCAATGCGGCGTTCAGGAATGGTACTGAACAGTCATGAGTGAGTGGCGTACAGGGCGATTAGTTTGGTGCCACGTCAGTGGTGCAGCTCTGTGCCACAATAACAACAACAAAAAACACGATAAAATAACAGCATAAGCGTATTATTTTGTCCTAATTGCCTTTGCATGTCTCGGGGCAGTATGCCTGCAATGTGCAAAACATGATCATTCAGTTCCGTATACTTTGTTTCGTAAAGTGTCGTAAAATCCCAGCCGAGTTTGGCCTATCGTCTGCCACTGAAAGCTCACTTAATCTCTCTGATATACTCCTCAACAAAAAACAATTTGCTGGAAAATAGTCTGCTCATAAAACATGCATGCGTTGGTGTTTAATACAGCAGGCAGCAGCGGAGAAAAGTGAAAACGGGGCCACACTGGGTGATAAATGTGCCTGAATTCGCTGTTACCTGTCTTTTAATGCAGGCCACAAATGTTTCTTAAAATGCAGAGTACTTATCTACGCAACTGTGCGTAAAGTCGATATCATCTTTGTTTGCTTCGACGGCGCGGATCAATTCTTATCTAAATTCAGCAGAAAATGGTTATGAATTATAGGAACACATTTAGCGTGCCTTATGTGAGTTACGAAGGCGCATCAGTTGCAGTTTCTGGAGCTTATTCTGATCTATGCTTTCCGATTGGATTCGGCTGAACTTGATTCCAGCCGCGTGCCGACCCGGGAGGTTAAAAACACAGGCGACACCGCCGGTCCCAGCGACACGCCCAAACACAGCGACACTGCTAGCCCCAATGCCATGCCCAATCAGACATCGAATTTCGTCGTCCGACTTCTTGCCTAATTTCTGTCACCCGTCTTCCCGAAAATTTTCGGTCACATGTCTCATCGCACACCATCTATTGCCTTGAAACATGCATGCCAGAGAATCGCCCAACTTTGCAACGACAGCCCCGCCTTCAACGAATCGTTGGCACCCTTCCCCATAGAAGGATTTAGCTTGTCTCCCCGCCCCGCTCCTTCCCTCCCGTTGTTGGCACCCTGATCTTTACCGAACCTACTGAAACTTCCGTTTTTTTCGAAATATGTTGTTATAGTCTCTAGGATCATTGCCCGTCTGTCAGTACGGCATGGCGTAATCCTTGATGAAACAAGCTAAAGTTGAAATAATTGAATGTACTCATCGCGGTAAATACATGAATGGTCATCTCGTGGTAAGAATGTTCCGGCTGGTTAAATGCAATAGCATAAAACAGGGGCTCCGGAACGTTGGAACAATTGTTTCACGAAACTGCCGCTTACCCAAGCAGTCTGTGTAGCGCAATCTCTTATGTATCTTTGGTGTTGGAAGAATATCTCGGCACGCATAAAATGCTATATCGCGTAATATCTCTGACAGGTGAATCATGCGCCAGGTGACAAAGCCATGTCAACGTTGGCTACAAAAGGACAGCATATCAGCGTTTAGTTGACCCGCAACGTTCTGCCCCTTCCCTGACACATGATTTCTCCCACGGGGAATAAGCCAGAACACCGTCCATTGCTATATCTGAACTACTTGGCACGCAGTTTTTTTTCATTTTCAGGCAATGCAGTCAACAATCACAGTAAAACAGTGTCAGGCTAAGCTTCACTTGTAACTGCTAGAATTGCAATGTGCAAAGATCCTAAAAAATAATGTCGGCCGTAAGTTACAAGTCGGCGTAATTACAACGCTACTTCGCGTGAAAAGGCGTTCGAATGTTGAGTGAGAATTCTTGTAGATGTGCGCTAGATGTCGCAAACAGACAGACGAGTACATTTTCTGGTAGGTATTCCGTCACCATTGTATCCTCTTCTTTATAAAGGACGCCATGACACCGCTTTCCTACGTAAGTATGGCTCTCTTGGCCAGTTGCCAACTACCCGTCATCGATGAACCTCATATGCACGGTTGCTGGGACGCTAAGGCACATTTCTGACACGATGACCAGATACGGTGTTTTACCAGCTTAGCCACGGGGACAACGACGGGAATTTGATGATTGAAATAGCTGAGTCATGTTCCAATTTGGGTGATTTATGCTTCATTTACACCGCTTTACCACACGTACTAAACGTTCATTGAGTCGTATTAAACGCGACGTGCTGGCGCTCATGATGTAATCAGTTTTATTTAGCCCGACTTTACTGAAGCGAATGGAAATCCTTGAAGACAATCAGTTCCCTCGTGAGGGCCGACACACTGCAAATTGAGCGCCTGATTCGATTATCACTGGAGATCATTAAGCACGATCAGTGAGCCGTTAAAAGATAAACTGCCGAGACGAACGGAGCTAGAAAATATTCGGGGTAGGTGGCGATCTCGGAAAACAAGCAAGACGTTGATGACACTTTTGGTAGCAAATTTTGTATAGACCCACTGATTGGATACATAATGGTTGAAACTTATCTCATGTCGTGAAAGCCGATTAGCGAAATGGATCAGAATGCTTCTGAAATCTGTCGATCTCCTGCAAGAGGAGCCTCCGAGATACTGTGATTTGTGACGGCGAACAGAGCAAGGCCGCTCAGCGGCGGTTTCTGCCACAGACGGAGGGTCCCGAACGCAATCGACAAGATGTTGACGCACGTAATCACCTTACCTTACCTTACCTTATGGTGATGGGGAATTGTAAAAGGCCACTAGGCCTGTAGGTCCTGGTCTCGTCAGGCTCCCGGTCCGGTAACCAAACGGTCTCAAATCATGAGAAGATTCAGTGTGGGACGTCGTACATGTCAGCCCGGTGCGTATCAAGCCTAGACTCGAACTGTTCAACTGAGTTCAACGACACGACCGGGTGTGGAAGAGCATTCCAGTCGTTGACAACCCGCGTGCTGAATGAGTTACGACGGATGAGATGCCTAGCTCGAGGTTTTCTGAGCTTCCATTGGTGTCCTCTCGCCACCTCCGAGTTGTGCATTGTCAGGAACTTCTTTTCCGACAGCGACATACCTCCGTGAAACAGCTGGTTCACTGTTACCATGTCTCCCCTACGACGACGATAGTACAAGCGCGGGCAACTGAAGGAGTCTGAGCCTCTCAGGGTATGGATGGCGCCTCATTTCATGGACAAGCCGGGTAGCTCGTCGCTGAACCCGTTCCAGCCGCTTCTGGTTCAGTTTGTCGAACGGGCCCCAGATGACGTTGCCATACTCTTAAGTACGGACGTACTAAGATCTTAAAAAGCAATGGCAACGTGCGAGCATCGATATTGGCAAAGGACCACCTCACGACCGCCAGCATCTGGTTGGCCTTGGACATCGCTTCCGCCGTCTGCACGTGGAACTGGGGCCGGTAATCCACGAAGATCCCGAGGTCCTTCTTGGTGGACTCGACCGCAATTTCGGCGCCGCCCAAGAAGTACGTCAGCCTCGGGCTGCAGTTCCCGATGTGCATTATTTTGCACTTTGCTGCACTGAAGGGAAGCAGCCGCTCCTGTGATCACTTGGCCAGGGCGTCGAGGTCAGCCTGCAGAGGTGAGAAATAAAGTATTCATGAATGCCGTGGATTAGGAACACTTTTGTCATTATATGTTAGGACTGTTTCTAAAACGCGCAACTGAACGTTACTGTCGGGAAGATGCACCAAAGAAGCTTGCTGGACTGTTTCAAGCTTGACTTTGTGTTATCAAATTAAATAGCCTTATCTTAGCGCAACAGTAGATATGCACGACGATGTCCCTATGCCTATTTCTTAAAAGGCTGGAGGTCCTGAACTTGGAATAAGCTGGCCCCGGGTATTTTCCAAGCAAAACATGTGCGATGACGACACGCGGGAACGAGAAAGGTTTCGTTTAATCGGTGGACGCTTTGATGGCGCGGGACCGGCCTGCCCCGCTCGATCGTGGGGCCCACTTGTCCGCCCGATCATAGAGCCCGCCTGCGCCGTCCGATCATAGGGCCCGCCTGTCCGCCCGATCATAGGGCCCGCCTGGACCGCCCGATCGTGGGGCCCGCCTGTCCGCCTCATCGCCGTGCACCCTCTGTTCGCAGTTGTTTGCGACGTATGCACAACACTGCTCTACCTCTGGAAAGAAGTCAATCATGGTCAAATTATCAATGGGCGCCGATATAGCACCGATTCGTTGTAAGGAATGCCAGGAATGTTGCGAGCGGCGGCCGTGCAGCTCTGTATCTGCACCGTGAAATACCTACGGGTACAGTTCAGAAAGTGATGCGAGAAGGGGTACAATTTTTGATCTGCTATTGCACAGAGTAACCAAAAGATGAAGGCGGCGAACTTTATTGGTGAAATTGGGACGTCCAGTGTGGCCCGACACAACCATGCTGAATCTCTTATGTTGCAAAATATTAATATTTACGGTCCTTGGTGGTAGAAAAACAGGCCAATAATTGCTAGTGTACTTGGTAAATTTGTAGGGATATGCCTACCTTACATGCCAGAGTAATGATATAAATCCAGCTATGTACAATTTGAAAACAAACCGGATTTAGCGCGTGATTCATTCATAACCTTTTTGTCATGTGACAATGAAAGACATGATAGCAGTAAAGAAGTACAAGCGGATTAAAAAATGACAGACATCCAACCGCAGGTAATGTATATACTCGTTTTCTTAAGGCCAGTACAATAATAATCTTATAACGCGGCACTTATTCCTCAAGTCGAATGCCCAAGACGTAAATATTTGTAATTATAACCAGCAAAAGTGCAGCTGTGCTCCAAAGGCTGGAGAGATGTGGGTAGCAGATTCAGTTACCAGCCAGACGTTGAAAAAGCGGGCTCAGTGCGTGTTTTAAATGACCTTAGGTTCTGTGCCATGCATAACGTTAATGATCTACAGCTTCAGTAATCATTTCTGACAAACGTTGCCCGTCGTCACCGCAAAAGACGCATTAAGCCATCACATGCGACCGATCCAAGTGGAGGGCTTGGTGAAAAACACGATTCTCAGCTGCTGGGGTCTTGCTGATATGCATAATGCTGGCCTCGCTGTCCGCTGACATGATGAATCACGACAACGATCGTAATTTAACGTTTCAGCCTTGATCCGGCGCAACTAACAGGGATCTAGGTGTCATATGTCATCAAAGGCAGGAGCAGCCTTCGAGCATGTCACACCGTTGCAAGTCTCATAAGGTAGAGCTACGCCTTTCGACGTGCCTGTGCGTATCCGATGCAAGTATGGTAGGTGGGTTGTAAAACATCTACGTTGTTTTTGTCAGACCACGGATTTTTTTACTTCACCAGCGACGCTTATCCCGTTAACCTCCGCTCGTTAAATCAAGTCAGATCTGCCACGCTCTCCCCCCGGTCTGCACAAAACGTGACCTCTTACGGTCTGCTAAGTCCTGTTATCAGCCCATGGGCCGGCGGCGCGCGGACGTCATAACACGGTGGCGCCGCGCGTCTCCGGCGCCGGCCGTCGACACCTGTCAATCACGCCTGGCCGACCTCGCTAAAACTGACCGGCGACCTGGCCGCCGGCCACTCCCTCTCGCAGCGTCATGCCATCCCCAGCGCGCCTGCTCCGGCTGCTGCTGCCGCTGCTGCTGGCGCGCGGCGGCGTGCTGGCGCGGGTGAACGTCGGCGCCTACTGCGGCATCACGCCCGACCACACCTTCTGCCGCTACGGCGGGCCCGACCCGACCCGCTGCGGCACGATCGTCCACTCGGGCCTGAGCCAGCAGGAGCGGCGCGACGTGGTGCGGATGCACAACGAACTGCGCAGCCGCGTGGCCATGGGCCGAGAGCTGCAGGGCGCGCCCGGACCGCAGCCGGCAGCCGCCAACATGCACATGGTGGTGAGTGATCCGTGCCGACAGCGCTGACGCCCGGGCCGGACCGCCCCGCTGCTGTTGCCCGCCGCTGTAGGCGCAGGACCGGGACGGGGCGGCGAAATTAATTACGATGTTTTTTGTCGTGCGCTTCTCGAAGAAAGGAATAGGGGAATTACCGTCCTTTTACCTTGACGTGCTTAGTCATTTGTCCGCGTCTCCATACACTTCTGGGACATTGGTTGACTTTAGTTTTGATTTATTTCGAGAGTAAGAACATCATGGATAGCAGCCCATGTATTTTGAAGTAAAATACTGTCATGGGTGTGCAGCTCCGTGTGTTACCTGTCGATACCTGCCTCAGAAGGTCACAGTTTTCACGGTTGATATTCATAGCTGAACGCAGGCCAGGCTCGGGGGCCGGAATTACCAGGGCTACTTCCCAATGGCAAGGGGAACCTGGCCACAGGTCGCTGCCCTGCCTGTGTTCCGTTCCACGAGGCAGTGTGCTTAACAAGGTAATGCTTTATGACAAGCCACTGCCGTGCATTCCTGATCAGCCACTAATAATGACCACAGGTGCAAGCCACAGCCCCGTGCCTTATTCGCAGTCTTGCCAGATTACAGCTTAATGTAGGCCCCAACCCCCAGCGGCGGCGAACGCCGCTGCGATAATGACAACACTGACCAACAGTGTTCGGCCCAGTTCATCACCGGGTGAGTGACAACACACGTCTGACCCCGCATCTCGCCCCTCCAGGAGTGGGACGACGAGCTGGCGGCCGTGGCGCAGCGCTGGGCCGAACAGTGCACGCTCCAGCACGACTGCGGCCAGTGCCGACGTGTCCGTGAGTACCCGCCCGCCGCTGTCGCCCCCCCCCCCCCCCCCCCCCTCTGTCACCTGACTTCGCTCGGAGTCAGTTGCAGCCTGTCAGCGCCTCGGAGACGGGGCGCGTTTCCTGTCTGTTTTTCGTCGCCATCGAGCCAGAACCGGCCGGCAGCCACACAAGTTCGTCGGAAACGAGTATGTGCCGCAATGACGATGGCTCCGTGACAGGCGGTCGGCTGGCTTCCGTTGCCAACGACAGTGTTTTGCCCCGTTGCAGCGCGCTTTTTCGTCGGGCAGAATTTGTTCGCAAGCATCAGCAGCAGCGGCGGCCCGGGTCCATCGCCGGCTGAGTGGAACCACGCCATCGAGGCGTGGTACGAAGAGGTCAAGGACTTCGCCTCGTTCGACGTGGACCAGTTTCCCTCGTGAGTCGGACGTCGTGTCGCGTGAGGGGGGCCGGCGGCCGGGTCGCCGCCTGTCAGAGTAATAGTCTGGCGTCCGTCTTGGATCAACACTACGCCGAGATAATGGATTGCGGGCGGAAGGGCGGAGGGCGCGCACGTGGCACCGGGTGCCGCACTGTCGGCGCCGGCTCGTAGAGACGGCCAGCGCCACGCCGGCCGACGCCCGTGTTTATTCCGCCGTGATCTGCAGCAGGGCGGTGCTCAGCCGAGCGCGCAGCCTACCTCCGTCCACTAATTGCCCGCCCGCATTCGTCGTGGATAGCGGCGTGTGTTGTTCGCCGGCGACCGGCCCGGGCTGCCGGCGACGCCCGCTGACGCCCACGTCTCTGCGACAGGACGCAGGTGGTGATCGGCCACTACACAGCCATGGTGTGGGGCGACACGCGACGGGTCGGCTGCGGCTTCGTCAACTACCGCACCGTCGGCCGCGACAACCGCATATACGTGTGCAACTACGGACCTGGCGGCAACATCCTCAGCTTCCCGGTGTACGAGCGCGGCTCGCCATGCTCGGCGTGCCCGGCCGGCACCAGCTGCTCGCTCACCTACCGCGGCCTCTGTGCCGCCGATGACGGCCTGAACGGCATGGAGATGCCGTCGGTCATGCCGCCCGGCGCTGGGCCGCCGGCTGCCATGCCGCCGGCTACCATGCCGCCCCTGACCATGCCGCCGATGCCGAGTCCGGGCCAGGGGGGCGCGCCGGGCTCTGGGACTTCGATGCCGGGCTCGGCGGCACCACCGATGGATGTGTTCGTGGTGAAGCCCGACCCCGCCACCGGCTGCTTCTCGTTCACGGGCTACGTCTTCTGCGGCAACAGCAAAGAGAGTCTGGTGGTGATAGAGGTCCCGGATTCCGCCTAGTGTGGACGGAGCATTGATGGGGAAATCGTCCCACGTGTGATAGTTGACGGTGGGACATTGTTCATGCTGCGCTCAGGAATGTGACTGACCGAAGTTTATCTGCATGAATGTGCTCGATGTGAACTTCACATTTTACATGAAGGCAACCGAATGCGCGATTTTGAAGGGAAGTTGCTGGGCGGCTGGTTTTTGGAGGATCCACTGAAGGACATTAGATAGCATTGAACTGTTAAGCTGCTGAGCATTGGTGTAAATACGTGAAATAAAGGGACATATTGTCGGCATCCGATTGGTAACCACTGACCTACTTAAGCACGAATATAAACAGCCGCACCATCTACATAACACAGAAATTATACAAGTGAAAAGAAAGAATATTCAACCGCAAATGTGTAGGGTTGTTCAGCGTATACATAAAAGAAGTATCCAGCTGCGTGTATTTAGGAGTGTATGATTCAGCTGTATATGCGTGTGGGTGTATTATTTGACTGCGTATTTGTAGAGATGTATTATTCGGCTGCATCTGTGTAGGGTTGTATCATTTGATAGTACATGTGTAAGGATGTATTATTCAGCTATATATGAGGAGCGGTGAGCGTGCACCTGTGCATGCATTGTCGTTGAGAAACTTATTCGCTCTACTTTACATTGAATGCCCCACAACGTCACCAACACGATGGCAACCACCAAAAGGTGATCTGCGCGATTCGAGCCAAACCTACCAAACCAACAATTTTGTTCATTTCGAAAATGAACAAAATTGTCTTCACGTCAAGGAGGAATGGTTTCCATTTCTGAGTTGACTTTCAATGATAAATCGTGATTGCATTCTTGGGTCAACGGCCCTTTTTGTGTTTTAAAATGATAATCAGCATACAGCAGGATCAGTTTTGTAAACCATTTGCGCCGAGTCGATGGCCCCACATTTTAACCCCCTCCCATTTTGTGCTCGTGAATGGATTAAGCCCAACATATTTTTAACGACGGCGATTAATTGTATGGACGGCGATTGTTGTACTTCCCTTTCATTTATAAAATAGTTCTTAATTTTTGCAGAACGGTCGTCATCGCCAGCAAATCATACCCAAAGAAGATAGGCCTCGTGTGATAGTTCACATTTTGCTACGTTTTTGTAGTATTCCAGTCCAAAATAGTCCAAAACATTGGGGAGATCCAGGCCAGCACTGACGGTGACTTGGGCCCTCACAAGAGCACGACGACCAACCCTCTCCAAGTGTGTGTTTCTCAACAGATCTAGCCCACGTTTTTCGTGAAAGATATATTGCTCTTGTATTTTTGCCTCATATGTCAAACAGCACTAAAATTCAGCAGAATAGCAGTCATGGTGTCCAAATAATAGCAAAAGAATATGTAAGATGTGTGTGACATTCAAATTTTTGTTGGATTATCATAACATTCCAGCAACAGTATTCGGTAGCCTGAAACCAACATTAGAGGATGGAGCAAGACAACGTTGGGTGTGAGTGGGTGGGGGAGCGGGGTGGCAGGTCTCTCACAAAAGGATACATGTCGACGCCCCAGAGGCGTAAGGTATTTCGACATTGACCAGCATCAAAGCAGGCTGGAGCAAAGCAAGGTTAGATTAAAGGGAACGCCAAAGCGCTCCTAGGGTTTGGGTGCCGTTTGTTGTAGTTGCTCGGATGTAGTTCGTTTGCTCGGGCCTGCCGTGGAAAAGGCTTTCGAATCGAGTTCTTCAGGAAATGGGTTAGCCCATAGACACCCATATGTAATGGGTAGCGAGTAGGGTTCGGTAGCGATTTGGGAAGAATTATGGATGTGGACGCATGTATGGATATGACATTTACAATTATTTAGGTAAACGTTTTACGACACGCTATATATTGCCATTTTGCGCTTTTTAACTATAATCAGTTCCATTAACACTCTGCTTCAATTATGGACAAACATTAAGCAATTTAGGTGTAGACTTTCCTAAGACTTTTCCATGATTCAGCATAACGTGCTGGCATGATACAAACGTGTGGGGACCGGGTGGGTACAACTGATTGGGGAAGAGAAGTGCGTGGGTGTCGGTACAGCCCCACGAGAGGTGGGTGGACTGGGTGCAAGAAATATTACTCGTGACGGCCTCTCCTTTCAAAAATGGACGGCTTGGGAAAGGATAGTAGTTCAATATTCCTTTGCTTCAAAACAAATTTGCTATGAATTTGGACCACGGGACACACTTGGCCAAAATACACAAAACAACATCTAACCTGAATAGCTTGTGTTCCTCAGCATAGGGGACCTTATTATTTTGAACTTGATTAATGTATCAGTGACCAGCCAAAAAAAACAACAAAAAAACGGAACTGCAGCTTCAACTGATTACACATTTGCACGGCCTGAAGTCACGATCTATGCGGTGCTTCATTTTGCGGACTCGCGATATCCCTCAATGGCGGAGAAATCAAAACCTTGCGTAAAACTTGCCTGTCTCCAGCACATAGGCTTTAAAGGTGTGTTCGACATTCGTATGAGGTCTTAAACTGAAATAGACGTCTTGAAGATCATTCGGTGCAGTTCACAGCCTTGTCTTAAGGCCTAACATCCCCGCCCCTAGTTTCAGAGCTACACTTCCGTAAAGATGTGCATCCTTTTTCATGCAGACCATTTCAAAGCCACTCAGGCATCTAAAACGTCATAATAGCATCGTCTAAAACAGTCATTTATCAAACAGCTATGCGGCGATCAGGACCATAAATATACAATTGTCGATTCATTCGAATCTGTCGTCCGTGAGCACAATTTCATATGTGACGGCAGCCAATTGGCTCTTAATCAAAGTTGTGTAACCTACGGTGACGGCGTCAAACAACGACGTGGCGAGGAGCATATTTACTAAAATATAAATTGTGTTTTTAGGACAGTCTTTTCCATTGAAAAGTATCCTGTTAGTTATAAGTTAGCTTATTTCATTTTATCTGATAATTGCTTCAATATTTTTAAATGTGGGACACTCCGTTTCAAAACCGCGATCAAAAAGTATCTAAGGTGAATTGGCATGTGTGAAGTGATGAGCTGGAAGCTTTCATTTAAGCATTGATATAGCTGCTTCGAGAATGTGTTCATTCCCTCCAGCGTGCTTTTCGGCAAAGTGTCGGCCAGCCGACTGAGTATCGGAGTCCGACCTCTGATTTCGGCGTACCGGTTTCATCTGGAACTTCATCTCAAGCTGTCACGTCGTCCAGGCTGTTTCCTACGTGAATTGACAGGTTATCAATTCCCTGGTCACGTTCAAACAGCTGGCCTTCTAACATCCGGACTCTCCGTCCGGCGGGTGCTCACCGTTCCCTGCACGGGCCTATCAGCCTCTTTGGCATGTTTTTTTCCAGGGTGATGGCGTTAGGTACGCATTTTTTTTTTCGTTGATTTTCACGCGGTGTCCACAGATCCAATGTTAACACTCATCGTTACTCGAAGTAGACGGTGTAAGCTCCTATGGTAACAGAACGTCCAAATCCTACGACCCAGTGGTCACCTAAAATACATGAAAAAATCATTTCATGTATGCAGCTGGAGAGCGTCCAGCCCTGAACTGGTCGATGCCTTTCCCCTTGCTTTGGCTTTCTCTATACGTCGTGATCATTTGGCAAGTTTGGTTTTGTTAAAACATGCCAATGCGAAAACCATAAGCTTCTGCTGCTGACTCAGCATTGACAAGCTTTTTGACGCATCGGTCTAGTTTCCGGGCTTTTGCTCTGGCATTGTCGTTTAGATAATAGACGGTTCGCACAAAATTACTCATATATTCGTCGCTCTTTACATTATTTAGCGCTTCGAGATTCTATCTCATCGTCGGAGTAGACTGAATGGCACAATAAATAAGTTTTGAGTTTTAAAGGATAAAAATTGTGCTCTGCTATTGGAAAATATATTTTAGTACGGAGAACACAACTCAAGCATGGTTAATCGATGTGGGACAGAATCTTATTTTCACCTTGATGCATATAAAATACACTCATAATGGAACACTACAAAAACACAGTGAGAACACCATTGCCACAATCACATCAATGGTGCTCACCGCCCACCACCTAACAGGAATAAACTTATTTCTTGTGTCATTCAGTCTTCTCCGACGATGGAACAGGATCTCGAAATGCTAGAATGTAAAGAGCGACGAATACATGAGTAATTTTGTGCGAGCTATATTTAATATAAACGCTAATGCCAAGTCAAAAGCCCGGAAACTTGAACGATGTGTCAAAAAGCTCGTCAATGCTGAGTTACCAGTGTTTTTCTAATCGAACATATATATATATATATATATATATATATATATATATATATTTACATATTTGGCCCAACCATATAGCGTTGTTTTCACATCAGCGTACTAGTCCACAGACGGCCGAATACCAAGCTCAAAGAGCTAGCGATATCTAACGTGGCCGAAACTTGTTGGGGTTGAAAAACCGCTGGCTGGACTCGCGTAACTTTCTGAGTAGACGGCTTTTCAAGATAATTGTCCCGCACTTCCTTCCGCCCTCGGCAGTGATCGTGAGCTTCCCACACATTCCGATAGCGAGCTGGGCGCGCTGGCTTGCGAACACAGCCGGCTGTCTTCTCCGGTCTCCGAAACGAGCTGATCAGACACACCATCGCTTTCGCTGCACCGCATCAGCGCCGTCACACGCGTTATTCGGACGTCGCGGATAGCGTGCCAGCAACAGAGCGAGTCAGGCAACACCAGCCGTAACGGGAATGTCATAGTACGCGCGACGCGCCGTCGGGCGCGCCGGTCGCCATGGAGACGGCAGATGACGACGATAGCGCGCCATCAGAATGTCGTTACAGCTGTCCCCTATGACACGTGACGCGTCGGCCGCCGGCTCCTTATCAGGACAACGCTAAGTGCTGTTTACGAATCTTGGAATATGGAGGGTGCGGAAATGGGCGTCTGGAAAATTCATCCGCAGACGGATTACGGAAATCAGGTCCAACAAAAAAGTTTGGTAAGTTTATTTTTTTCTGGAACGAACAAAAAGCCGTTATTTCAAACAGCAGCTCTACATCCCGGCTAGAAAAATAATATGAAAGGATGCAAGATCAGTGTTGAGGATTTGTAGAGTTAATCCGCCATTGTTTTCCTAAGTTATAGACTAAACGAATGGAAAGGATTGAAGTCGATTAAAAACTACTGACTAAATGCATCCGTTATGCGACTGCGGATTTTCTCTTGCTTCACATCGCTTCTTTTGCCAGTCGTAATCGTAGTGGTAGCCACTTTTGTTGGTGGTAGGTCGCGATTAAAGGTTGAAGAGGGGCTCGGAGGGACCCTCGGGACAGACCACCAAGAGCTCGACGGGAGGCTGAAGGGCTCGAATGGCTGTCTGGGGGTCATATTAAGGACCTCCGCCCGTAGGCCCGTGACCTCAAACATCAGACAGAATGCCACTGATGACGACTGGTGACCGGTGGGACCATGAGTGTCCCTATTTTGACCAGCCACCACCAACATCGAGCATTCGGTTCTGCGTCGGTCTAAGCCCAAGGGCCCCATTTCCCAAGTAGAGGCGGGGCCAAGGCACGATATTAACATTGGTCGGGGCCCTCGCAATAACGAGGAGCCATGTGAAGGACAGTGACCCACAATGCCTAACTGGGGTTCCTGTGCTGCCAAAGCAAGCCGAGCCGGCAAGGGGAACATTTGCTGAACAGGGACAGGGAAGGGACCACGATTGCCAAAGGCCCCTTACATTGGTCGTTGAAGGACGGGTCACAATGAGGTGCATTAGAGTCGGTCAAAATGAGGTCAAAAGTAAAAAAGGCTAGCCCACGCGTGTCTGAGAACGTGCATCATTTTATAGAATCGTCTTGCGGAACCGCTTACATAAAACGTTTTGACCCTGTGCGCAGGAGTGAAAAGCTATCGACTTACAGGATATCATCGGTGATAAAAATGAACTCTTTTGCGAGATACTGGTAAAAATTGTGAAAATGGAAACAAATTACAGCAGACCATCCCAGATAGACGGAACTCAAATCCTAGAACTGGTACGTACTCGTTCACGCTTGCAGCGTGAACTTGTGTAGAGCACTTGTGGCAGCATTGACGTTCCACTGAAAGAACAAGTTGAGCCACAAAATGTCTCCAAGCATAATAACATCAGGGTGCAGTAAACATCAGGAAATCTCTAACCTGTGACAGAAACCTTCTACAACTGTACTATATCAGGGCTGAGGTACAAGCCAGGGGTGACGCAGTACTTTCGCAATGCCCCTAAGATCAGTGTTTTTCACGGATTTTTCAGCCAAGATTCAGTTCACGTATAAAACAGTATAAAATAAACCCAGCTGGTATCACAAAGTTAAAATCTCTGCACATGACCTTTTTTGTTGAAATGATTACTCTACAGCGCAGAGCTTACGGCTGCGTGGCTGTACATGAAGAGAAATGGCCATAATACGGTGGCCCGGAAAAAATAGCTTAATCGAGCTGAAAGATTGTGACTACACATTCGACAGGATTGATATAGGACTATCAGCGGCCGGCACAACACATTCATCAGATTTGGTTTCAATCTGTTTTTGGTCGACCCCCGACAGCGTATCACTCAGTGCTGGCGGGCCGTCAGGAGCGGCAATTTTAGCAGATGCGGTGCGGAACTTGAAACACTCAGTTTGTTGTTCCCCAAGATTACCCCGTTTAGCTCGTTGTCTACCAAGTTCACCCCCAACAGCCCGTCCTCTCAGTGCCCCGCCGAAGCCGCACCACACGCGTCTTCGGGGCCCCGCCGCCATGTTCCGTGCACGAGGTGCCGGGGGCAGGCGACGTCAGGCAGCCCGTCATGACCACAGCATACAAGACGTCCTCCGGTGCCGCGTCGACGGTGACATACATTGGGTCACCTCGACGTTGGCGTTCTCCAGCGACGCCCTCCAGTGCCGCGTCGTTGGCGCCACCTGTGCGCTCCCGCAGTCTGTCGCGGCCTAGCCCCGGACTCTGGCTGACAACTCATGTTGTGTGGAGCGGGAGGGGTTCGGGTGAAGTCCCAGAGACGCCGAGCCCTCGCCGCCGGTCAATCAGCGCCGTCGCTGCCACGGCCAGCGCCAGCAGCGTCAGCAGCACTCCGAGCCCGCAGTACAGCGCCAGCTGGTGCTGGTTGGCTTCATCTCCGCCTTCTGGGAGACTGCTGATAGGGCTGAGAAAGCAGAGGTCGACGCTGGCGGTCAGCAGCAGCATCGCGGCGACGATTGGACAGCGACCTCTGCGCTGGAGCTGTCGGAGCACCTGGCGCTGCGCTTGGATGAGCGGGTCAGCCACGTCCGCGGCCGCCAGCCACGCGTCCAGTTCTCTGCCGGGCATAGCAAGTCTGAGTCAGTGGCGTAGTCAACGTGCAGACCTTTCATGCAAAATGTTGTGCTCTTTTTGAACACGAAAGACCTACGTGCTGCTTTTCTGCTGCGAAACTTGCGAATAAAGAGCGGGTGGAATTTGACAAAGGAGTCTTTCTTAACACGTATGCTATTCAGCGCGTAGTCTTGGGTAATACTGACGGCGGTGCTCTCTAGGAAAATTGATTTCTTATAAAAAACACAGGTATTTCTTTATAAGTCCTGAACAACGGAGGCATGGATCTGCACACTTGCAACATTCAGGTTAAAACCCATGAGTCTCAACTCTTGTCCCACTCGTGGAGTTCATGATGGCTCACAGTGCGACAGATTTGTCATGCGCCTTCATTTCGCTGGCTCCTTTTCACGAGATAAGACGTGTCGCAGCATTTTAGGCGGAAACCAATTCAAAGTCCGAAACTGACCCCAAAATGTGACAACAATCATGGAACTGAAATTTTATCATTTAAAAACCAAGCCACAGAATAAAGGTCATTCTGTCATATATTCCTTATCTGTGCCCTACTCCCGTCCGCCGTCGGCGGCCACTGCCCTGGCCCGACTGTCTCCCGCATGACTGACTGCGAACTGATCGCATGGCTGCTTTGTTGCATATTTCTGGATCAGTGTTATTACTAATTGGTGTGGAAAACATATGCTGGACACCTGCAACGGTGTCCTAAATTATCTTCCCTTACATCATACCGCCGCAGAAAAAGCCTCCGGGAAGCTGCCTACCTTAGGTATTAATTGGTCCAACGGATATTCAATTGCCCATCATTCGATGCAGGCAACTTGATTTGCTTTTGTGTGTAGGCAGGGACGCATCCAGAACTTCCCAAGGGAAGAACGCAGGCCTGACAAAAGCCCTTCATATCGTGACCCCTCCCCCAAAATCCACGAAAATAGCTTGCTCGTTAACAAGGGACACGGTTCTCGTCATTTTATTGTTATTTTTACCTTGTAACCAGAGCAGAAACCAGAAGCTACCGCGGAATCAATTCCGCTTGCAGTTTAGATTTAATAAACTGCAGAAATCAGGCGCTGAACGGCTGCATGGAATAAATCACCGGCACTCAAAATTTTTAAAGGTTTATTGGTCTCTTTTTAAGCTAATAAAATTCCGAAGCTTTGTTAGAATTTGTAACCTGGTTCCAGACATTAAAGCCATTGCGAAGGTAGATTGTAGATCAATATGCTTGGTCGAAATTTGAACATGCAAATTTGCTTGTAGATCGGGTGATCAACAATGCGCATTAACATGGCCAGACCACTTTTGTCCGGAAATGTTCAACGTTCAGTCAGAACCGATTAGTGATACAATTTATGTAACGTAGTTTTTTGACAAGCGCGCTCGCACATCTTAGCAAAAAACCTGGGCACCACGCATTGCAGACTCCATGATACGCGGAGCGTTAGCCCAGTGGCTAACTCATAGTCGTGGCCTACCGGTAGATGAAAATGATAATGCTTCTGATATAGTTACATTCAAACACTTAAGCGATTAATGAGACAAGTTATGTTACGTAGTTTTGAGCATGCGCAAACGCAGATCCTGTGTCAAAAACCTCGCCGACAGGCGTTGCAGCCCCTGTAGGCCGCGCAGCGTCGGCTAAACAGCTGGACCTTTGAGCGTTTTAGGATGTCAAACCGTGTATTTAGTAGGCAGTCTGGGCGTGTATTTTGCCCGTGCGATTTTTAGACTGATACTCAGAACGGATCGGACCTTAAAGCACCATGAAGTGATGCTGGAATCTGGTCGTGGAACTGAAAGAGTAAAGGAAGAATCTCTATTTCGTGTGTTTCTGTAACTATCTGTCCAGGAGAGATTAACACGGTGCCCGCCGCCTGGTGTCACTTACAGTACCGACGCCGTTCGGTTTTACGGAAACTGTAACCCAGACCATCGCCGTCCTTGCTCTCGAGGTTGCGGACGGGCATGTTCAAACATGAAGATGTAATTTGTTTCACTAATCCATTTTGAAAAATGAACGTTCTCGGGCAAACATGAGAGGGTCTTGGTAGTTCTTTTTGTGCTCATTTCGACCCTCTATTCAACAGTAATGAGATTCATACTCTTTTCAACAATGTTATTGAGACCCTTTGTTTTGTTCTGTGCAAGGGGCCCCTCGAGTAGCACACCAGGGGCACATAACCGCTTCCGGTCGAGGGCTAAAGGGCCATTCCGTCCCATCGCGAAGTGTCTTCTGACTGTCACTCTGGTGACACGGGGCAGGATCTCCTGGTCGATCCGAAGGCCCTTAAAAGGATGCATCAGATCACATTGTTCCCCTCCTTGAGACGGGAGGCCTTCTGAGCAACGCAGTTGGCCCCAGATCAGCACAGAAACCTTCAATGACAGCACGGAAACCTTCATCACCATCCATGATCGCTGCAGCTGGCTCAATACTTGCTACATAGACTCCAGTTCCGTATCTTTTATGTGTTCTTCAGAGATATTGGGGACTCCCTGATCGTAGATTGTAGATTAAATGGGGTGCCAAATTTGTACTAACATGGCTAATCCATGTTCGTCTTAAAATGTTCAAGATTCAGTCAGAATTAATTACTGATAAAAACTATGTAATACGGTTTTGAACATGCGCGCTCGCAAGTCATAGCAGCAACAGCCTTGACATCCGGCGCTGCAGTCTCCATAGGCCGCGCGGCGTCGGTCCGGCGGCTGCGGCCCTGAGCGACAGCTAATAAGCAAACGAAGATGACGCATCTTGATGAAGGTGGCTGGTGTTTTAGGTAAGACGGCGTGTATGTTTAATGTAGTGCAAAAGTAAGCTAAACACAACCTTAATCTGAAAAATGGGGGAGGGGCAGTTAACACTGCCGCCTCCACCTTGAAAAGTGTGGGGGAGGGCATGGCCCCATGCCCCCCCCCCCCCCTGTTCCTACACCCATGTGCATCTGTCACAGCAAGACACTGACCAAGCCAGTCCGTTTCGGTTAGGCCCATCGAGCCTGCTCTCACGGCCGGGCACATAAAATCTGCAGACGTAGATATGACTGAACTACCCCTTCACCGCCCACGACGATGCACCTCTCCGCGCCGCGGTAATGTTCATGTTCATCGTGGTTTTGGCATCAAGGTTTCGCAGTAGTCGGTTGGGTGACGTCTAAAACTGATCTGTTTGTGAGCAAGAATCTCGGAGTTCGTGAATGTTGATGACTTTTACATGATCTAGGGTCTAGGGTTTTAACTGCGAGAGGGAATCGGGCATGACACATCCAATGGTGATGGTTTCACAGCGATCGTTTCGTTTGTTCTGAGATCTAAGTTGTCTGCTTTTGCACAATACATTTTACCTTCGGGTTTCTGAGGCGTTCTATCCCAGGTCAGGTCTCAGTATTACCATCCCATGAATCACCTGATTACGTTGAATCGATTGATGAGGGTTACACGCGGATCGGAAGGGCCATTTCGGAGGACGAGCGTATCGGCTTCACATATCGGTTTTTTAGATCCTGCTCCTAGAGCGGTTGCGCCGCATTCAACGACAGCATTTATTTACATCAGAGACCACAGTGTTGGAGGCAGTCGCAAAGGTTACCAGGTTATTCGGGGTGCGCGAAAACGTGCGATGTTATTGACGCGCCTTCTGGAAAGTAATATCCTTTGGATTATTGTATAAGTCAGTTTTCAATAGAATCCCAGGACTGTAATTCCGTTGTTAAGCCTGGAGGCAAGCAACGCACACTTGGAGTGTACCAGACTTGGTTACATGGATGGGGGGCAAAATAGTGTTGGTATGGGAGGAGTGGGTGTCGTATGGTGGATTGGTCACAGTTTTTCTAAATAGGGTTGGCAGGCAGGGAAGTGTTTCTGTTGCTTTGGTAGCAGAGGAGGAGATCCCTGGTGTGAGACTGTGAATGCAGTGCATTCCCTTATTCAGGGCCAGGGGTCTAAGTAATTTGCAATTTTTCTTCTCAGTATTTAGAACGTTTCTCATTTAGTGTGATGGTGTGTAAAATCTAATTTGTGCTTTTAAAACATGCAGGAATTCTGAAATTCTGCAGATATATTGGGACAAGAGAAGGTGCCATACCTGATTTGCAAGGAAAGGCCAGAATATACTGAAGGCCACTCTGTCAAATCCCTTTTTTTCTTTTGGCTTTTGACTGCACACATTTGTCCTATCATAGAAAAGTGATGACGCATTTGCAATACTGGTCAGGTATCACAAAATTGTTTAAGATTAATCTGTGTTTACAAGAGTTCAATGGTGCTTTATGTTGCAAAACTGCAGACCACTTGAAATTTTTGCAGGCACACTAACATCAAACAGTGCCTTGTCTGGTTTGGTGTTGCTGTGGCTTGACATGCATAGTGGCATTGGTTTTGACAGCACTTAATCCCTTTCACTTTTTTGTGACTCATAATCTGTTTGGCATAGATGTGATGTTCCAGCTGCAGCATATTTTTATTTTAAGAGCAAAGGTTGGTCATGATGGCAGATGGCAGATCATAAGTGTGATGGGCAGATGGTAGATGACTAGTCAAGATTGGCATCCAGCCTCATCTGGATCCAAATTCAGAAATTGTTTCTCATGCTGCATGAGAGGCATGCCAATGTTGCTCAAACTGCCAGAATGCACGTGCCTCAAATAGGGTTTGTTAGAGGGGGATTCTGTTAGTAATATGAAAGCTTAGGCAATATGGTTTGACATTTAAGGTGCAATATAGGAAGTTAAACATGTTTGCCCAGATTCACAGATGGTATGTTACATTGGCTGTCTTCTATGTCAGTTGTAGGGATCAGAAGGCATGTTTTCATGATTTTTTAAATATATTTGTTAATGTGTTCCAAAAAATGGAATGCACTGCAGTGTGCTTTGCCACATCAAGAAGTTGTCTCTGCTCTGATGATTTAATGCCATGAGTCCTGCCTGGTTGTGGTTGTAAAAATCAGCTATCTAGGATGCAATCTAATTTTTTTCTCCCCTACAAGTCAGTGTTTCCTAATTCAGTCAGTATTATGTTATATGACCTAAGCACCAGGTGGTAAAATGTCAGACCTCTTGAGTTGGCTGAGTTGCCTGGCCTTGCACCCTCTTGTCAAGGGGCTTTTTCTAAGCTAAAGGCAGCTGAAAATATGGCCTTGCTAGTATGTCACTGAAATGTTGCTGCCCAAGGATCAGTCATGCAAACACCTTGAATGTCATCAGCAGTGTTTTAACATCAATTATAGTCCCTAAACATTTTAAAACTAGGCTTAAAAGCAAAACAATGTGTTCTTTTCCTGAATATCCAGGCCAACCTTTTGATGGTGTGGATTTCTGGGACCATGTCCACCAAATGGCTAGCTTGGTGCTTTTACTACTAGTCCTTGCACAGTACTGCACACAACCTGCACACATTGCAGGTCGCACTAGGAGTAGGTTATCCTCTCTAACTGTATCTTCTCCCCTAGGTCTAAACAATGGCATCAGGCGAGTCACTGTGCTCCTGCGGTCAGCCATATGATAACTCCAAGTTTATGATACAGTGTGATATCTGCAAGGATTGGCTTCATGGAATGTAAGTGTGTCCATAATCAAGGTTTTTGTACTGAAACATTGGTGTGATCATTTAATTGCGACAGCATGATTGGTGCAGAGAGACAACCTGAGATTAGCTGACATGTAGTCCTAAGCTTTGTGCCATTCTCCGTGATTTATGTGTAGGAGACTCCAGATCCCCCTCAGCCTGAATGACCTGGCAGTTTTCTTGCTTGTCTAACATTTTCGACTGGCTTGTGGGCAGATGCGTTGGTCTTCGTGAACACCAAAGCGTGGATATTGACAAGTACCACTGCCCACGGTGTGAGCTCATGTGCGGCCCCTCAATATGTAAGTACTGTTCTCTCGAACCGCATTACCGTGGCATGTGGGTGCATGTCTTGTTTGCTGTAGCCCCACAGCTTGTGCATTTCTAGTTATGCATTTGTATTCACAGATGTGCTGAGATGTATGCTGTCAGCATATGTTTCGACAAAGTACAAAAGTTGATGGTATAATGAGTGTCCAGTAATGCTTCTGGTGTAATGCATGTTATAATGGGGACGACGAAAGCAAAAAAGCCGACTGCGTGCTGTTCACTTTATTTTAAAGGATTGTTTGGTGTTCATGTTTGGTGTTTCATGTTCATGTGCTGTTCACTTTATTTTAAAGGATTGTTTGGTACATGTTCTCAATGTTGGAAAAGGCTGTCCACATGCTATTTTATTTAGGGTTGACCAAACAACCAACAAGCGTGTGCAGTGTAGGCACTTTTAGAAATTTCACGTGCAATATTTGGTTCCTCGGGGGTAATTACATTGTGCTAGATAGCATGCCAGTTGAATTACGAGGCTCTCGACTGAGGTCCACTGACATGCACTGTCATTCAGAGTTTGTTCTGCTTTGACCACATGGGCATCCGCCAACGCAATGGATCTATTTTTGTTCGAAGAGTGCGCCCCTCTTCTTCATGGCCTGGTGTCGCTCGTCCAGCTTCCTCTGGGCCGCGGCCTCCTCGCGCTGTCGCTGACGGAGCTTGTGGTGCTCCTCCCGAATCGCATCGTCGTGCTGCTGCTGCCGCTGGTCCGAGATGGCCAGCTGTTCAAACCTGTTCTTCATGCTGCCGGCCGTGTTCGTGCTGTCGGTGAAGTTGGGGTTCTTGGAGATGTCCGGTCGGATGTCGTTGGTGTCCATGACGGCATCCATGCCGGAGGCGGGCGGCGCCTGGCCGGCGGCCACCTTCAGCCACAGACGCATAAACTCGTCCAGGTTCAGCTTCTTGTCCTTGTCGTCGTCGCCGAGCGCGATTATCTTCTTGGCATCAAGGTGCGTGATGGGGCGGCCCATCTTCTTCTCGCAGAACTTCTTCAGCTTGTCGAGAGTGATGAAGCCGTCGTTGTCCGTATCCGCCTCGCCGAACAGCTCTTCCAGCTTGTGGCATTGCTCGCGCGTGTACTCCTTCTCCAGCTGCGGGTAGGGGTGGGCGTACTTGACATTGGGGTCGGTGCGGCGCCGCATGTGGGCCTGGCTCGTGCCCGCGATGGCGTGCTGCCGGTGGCCCAAAGCGCTGGCCAGCTCGTCGTCGGCCATTGTGCTTGCCTGTCCATCGAGTAGAGCCGCTCCTGTGTGCGCTTCTAGTGCTTCTGCCCTTTCCGCTTGACTTTGTTTTGCATGACTAAGGCATTCGGGATTTGTGCGGAGTGCTCCTTTTTAAGAATATTACAAATCGTGTTGTTAAAAGCGCATCTGTGGTGTTCAATGTTCTAAGTGGCGTCGTACTTGTCGATTTCGGAGCAATTGGCAAGAGAGACAAATTTAGCACATTCCGTGTGAAGAATGTCGTGTTTGTAACATCCTTTGAATTTTGTGCGTCAAAATTTGGTTGCTCGAGCTCCGTATGTTCGTGCGATTTCGCATCGCGGCTAAAGCTTGATTGCGGTGTGGTTTAGTAGCTGAAACACCATAATTAAGCGAACCATGCCAGCCTGTACTTTTCAGTTATTGTTAGATCAGACGCGTTCTGTTTGATCTGTAGTGCCAGTTTTCCCGCAATCCTGAATGGCCCAGAATTGCTATTAGATTTTGCCGCTCCGACGGGAAAATTCTATAGGACTTCGTGCTCATCACTAAACAGTTTTTTTGTTGGTTTTCCTCAAAGTGTGTATTTTATAATGTTAGCAGCACAACAACTGGTCGGAACGATTGATGAGTGAATTCTCCGAAAGCATGGCACACTTTGGGGAGGATGCGTACAAGTACAAGGTCATTATCACGAATTCATCGAAACTTCACGCTGTGGTTTTGATTTATCTACCATGACATTTGGCACAGTGGCTCTTTTCGATGTGCATTTTGAATTCGGGAGACGGACGTACCACATGGTCTATATAGTGAGGCACTGGTCCCAGCTTCAACCATTGCGCTTTGGGGCAAATGACGTAAGCCGCCCACCGCGCCCATCACAAACTTTCATTTGTCTGGCGTTATTCACACCAGAAGAGATTTCTCTTTTGCAGCCCGTAGGCCCGCGATTTGCGGATTAAAACGGCTCAAAAGTAGTACCACCAGTCCGTGACAGCTGACGACGGCCCTCGCCAGACCGTGCCGTCGTTAGCTGCCGCGGACTGGCGCTCCACTCTGGGAATACAAAGGACGAAGTGTATCGCTGTAACAAACCTTGGCAGCATAATTTGGACTAGAAAGTAATGAAAATGCATTTTCTCGTTATATATTATTGGTGCTGCAACTGCGCCGCCCAGTGCTATTGTTGGGTGTAGGTCATCCTGCGATTTTTTAAAGTATGTTTTTGAAGTATGCCCAAAAATGGGACACCCCGTTTATTAAAGAGAATATATGCTCGAAGATCTCACACGATGCCCACTTTGATGCCATGCCAACCGACATCTGAGCACGAGTGTCACCCTTTTACCTCAGACAAGCAAAGGACGAACTGGCACCGGCATGACCCCTACGAGCTGAACGCCGATGCAAAACCGGTTCAAACTGGAACTCCCATATTCATCAAAGAGCTCCGCTCCCGCCACTTCGAAAGGTATACACTGATGGCCCCGGGTGATTTTCGTCTTTTGGTGCTTCAGATAAGAGCGTGAGGTGCCTTGAGCGCTGCCAAACCGTCCTAAAAATCGATTTTAATGTTGCACACTGGTTTGTATGATCTTGTTCGTGACTGCCACAACTGTTGAAGTTATGCGAGGCTTGTTCGAGGCTTATTTACGTGCTGTGGGACCCAATGCGAGAAGTGCGAAACCACAGATTGAAAATGCAATGTTATCTCATTTCGATTGCTAGGACTGCATTTTAAGAGCGGGCGGGTCCACATAATGCGTGTTTGTGTGTGCGTGTGTGTGCGCGCGTGCGTGCGTGCGTATCCTTTGTACAGCTGACCGCTGACCCGATATGCCCGTTGTCGGTGTGCGACTGATCTGGCCTGACCCTCCGCCCCAGCGCTGATGACGTCATCGTTCGACTGCGCGGTCAGCAGTTGACGTTGCCGTACCTGGCCCAGCACGGCTGGGACCGGCCCATCTTGCTCGACTCACTGGAGGGGCTGGGCATGCAGCTGCCGCCCGCCAACGCCTTCACCGTCCACGACGTGGAGAACTACGTGGGTGCGTACGGTCACCTTCGCCGCGATGTGGGGCGCCGGGGGGCCCGCGGCTGCCATGTGTTGTGGGTTGGTGATGTGACGGGACGCTGGTGATATAACCACATGTAGCCCCAGCTGCCGTGCTGCTGGACACATTCGTACACGATACGGTTCAGCTTCCACCGTAGATAGTCTGAACCTTAGCGTCGACGTAGCATACCTGCGGTCAGATCATGCGCTAGACTAGTGCCGCGTATGTGCGTGAGCAACGGGTCACGCTGCTTGAACGAGTCCAGCGCCGAGTCAGCGACCAGCGGCGGCCGCCCAGCCGCGGCACGAACGGTGCTCCGACTGCGGTGCGGGGTGTGGCCGTGCTGACGAGGCGGCGGGGGGGGGGGGGGGTCAGGGGTGTGACCGTGCTGACGGGCTGCGGTGCGGGGTGTGACCGTGCTGACCGGCTGCGGTGCGGGATGTGACCGCGCTGACGGGCTGTGGTGCGGGGTGTGGCTGTGCTGACCGGCAGCTGCCGTCCACGCAGGCTCGGAGCGCGAGGTGGACGTGATCGACGTCAGCCGGCAGCGCGACATACACATCAGCATGCACGACCTCGCCGAGTACTTCAGCAGCCGGCAGCGTGCAGAGACGCTCAACTGCATCAGCCTCGAGTTCAGCGGCACCGGGTCAGTGGGTGAGGCTAGGGCGTTCGGATGGTGCCCCGCACCGGGTCAGCGGGCGAGGCTGGGGCGGTGAGATGGTGCCCCGCACGGGTCAGTGGGTGAGGCTGGGGCGGTCAGGTGGTGCCCCGCACGCGTCAGTAAGAGTGGCTGGGGCACCGGGTCGGTGGGCGAGGCTGGGGCGGTTGGATGTGACCCCGCACAGGTCAGTGGGCGAGGCTGGGGCGGTCAGATGGTACCCCGCACGCGTCAGTAAGCGTGGCTGGGGTGGCCAGATGGCGCCCCGCACAGGTGAGAGAGGGGGTCGATCAAGTGGAGCGGATTGGTGAGAGAGCGACCCAGACGGACCAGGGGGCGGCCCATAGCCGCCAATGGGTGCCTCTGGGCCGGTAGGGTGGGCCTGCGGATGTCTAAAGCTGGACAGCACCATCGAGTGCCGCACCGCAGGCTGCGTGGTGCTCGCCGGTCACCATGGTTGAGGCGTCTTCGATTACCCTGAAATCGCTCTGTGGGCTCCGTCGACTTACCAGCGTTGTCACTGTCCAGTGTGGTCGTGTTGGAACCCATCTTTGCCTTTACCACGTGAGCCGTAACTGCCGTCACATGTGCCACTTGGCAAGGCGTTGACCGGACTCGGGGGGAACTGTGTTGAGCCGGGCGCGGCCGGCGTCGTTGGCGGCGCGCTGACAGGAGCGGCGGCCCGGCAGGCTGTCAGCGCTGGTCGAAGCGCCCTACATCGTGCGCAAGCTGTGCTGGGTGACCACGCTGTGGCCGACACCGTCGCCGGAGGGCGTGGAGAAGCCCACTGTCACCAAGTACGCGCTCATCAGCGCCGCCGACTCCTACACAGACTTCCACGTGGACTTTGGCGGCACGTCCGTCTGGTACCACGTCCTTCAGGTTCGCGTCTTGTGTGACCTCCGGCGGTGTCCGTTCGCCCAGGGGGCGTGGTGCGGACACATTAGTGACCTGACCGTGGAGTTACGTCCCGCACGTTTTGTTTTTGTTTTTGTTTTTGTGTGCAAGGGCCCTGCTACGCGTTGGAAGGCAACCAAACTATCTTGAGCTGTTGCTACGGTCTCGGTTTTGAACGGCCGTGACGGCGACAGCCCTTTGGGCCTGAAACGCCGAACGTCCTTCCGTGTGATCGTCGAACTAAGGGGACAAATGATGGGCGCTGCTGGCGGTGTGTCTGATCGTTTCTGACGTCGTCAGTTGGCAATGCTGGTCGGCTCCGGTGACCGAGCCGCTGTCCTCCGCAGGGCGAGAAGATCTTCTACCTCATCCGACCGACGGCCTCCAACCTGACATTGGTACCAGCGTTGGCTGAGCTCCACTCACGCAACTCCACCTTCTTCGGTGACCAGGTGAGCCAGCGCACGTCCGCCGCGTGGTAGGATCGTGCTCGGGTTCCGGGTGTAGCCGGCGCTCGTCCGCCGCGTGGTATGGCCGTTCTCACTGTGCAGGGCAGCTGCGCTCGTCCGCCGCGTGGTGCGACCGCGATCGCTGTACTAGATGCAGCCGGCGCCCTGTCCGCCGAGCAGGCTTTCGCGGCGTGTCAGAGTCGGACACTTCAGGTGGACGTCAGGTGGACGAGTCGCTGGCGCCGTTTACGGTCTAGTGGCTAAGATCGGTGCTTATAACACCTAGATTGAAACCCTATGGCGATTTATATATATATAATATATATATATATATATATATATATATCTTATATATAGTGTGTGTGTGTGTGTGTGTGTGTGTGTGCGTGCGCGTTGTGCGTATGCGTGTGCGTGTGCGTGTGCGTGTGCGCGTGTAGTTCTATTGCCAGATGGCGCATGTGTCTGCCCCCTCCCCCCCCCACGCCGTGAGGCACCACCTTTCCGTGGTGATAGTGGTGGTTGTGGTGGTGGTGGGGGTAAATGTTCCAGTGGCCCTGCGGGGGGTTAGGGAGGCTTGTAAAGCTCCCTTCGGGGCCGAATGACAGGAGGCCGACCAAAATTGCCTCTCGCACCGGCCTCGGTCAGCGCAGGGAATTCGCAACACCTGTGCCCCAGTTTTTAAGCTTGATTCGGGCTGCCGTGCTGAGTCGTCGCCACAGGTGCGATAGTGGTTAACCAGGGCGTTTAGGGGGCTGCCTTGCGGGCTACTCTTGGCAGTCAGCATATCACAAGTAAATCGGTTAGCCCGGCGCCAGTCCTGATTAGTAGTCACGCAGGTGGTGTGACGAGCGTTGAGGGGGGGGGGGGGGCCGCCGAGTGCTGATCTTGCCTCTTCTACCTTGGTTGGGCCGTGTCCTGGCTCGCGGCCAGGGTGTCTGATTGGCCTCTGTGAGCCGGGGCTCTAGCCCCGCGAACTCTTGCCCGGCGGCTCTCGCAGCAACTCTCGGTGCATAGGCCTGCGTATAGCGCGCTGGTATCTCTGGCGGTGCCTCTCATTGAAGCGGCCCGTCCCCCTGTTGGGCTCCATGGTCGGCGGGAAGTCAGCGCACCGAATCATAAAACAAACTCATAGCAAACCAACACACAATCGCCGACCCAAACATCAGCTGCGCTGATATGACTGAACCGCTGACGTTATTCTTGATTGTTCGTTCAGCCAAACTTGACGAGGAAGAAATACTGATACCATTGAGGATAAACTACTTTCAATGTGAACATCGCCACATTTGGTACCCGAAAAGAGGTATTTTGGTATGTCGACGGGTGGTGAAGTGGAGGAGCTGCCGAAGCATGGCATTGTATCGGAGAGACACACCCTCCGTCGAGAGATAGGCAGTGTCACGGACACGGATGCTGTCATCCGGACATGTCACCGCACCGTCCGACCCGAGATAACCACGGTCGGTCACCAGTCTGTTCCGGGTCGACAGTATATCCCCGACCTTGTCAGGCGTTATGAATGCCATTTATCTGGACATCTCACGAACAAGTGTTGGAAGGCACCCAAATGCAGAAAGTACGCTGGCGTAGGACACCAAATACAGAACTGTGCGTCTGAATACCCAAAACGTGCCAGCTGCGAGGAGGCATACATGGCGTCTGTCCGAAAGTGTTCGGCGTTCATTGCCGGGAAAGAAATTAGGACCCTGAAGGTCAAGGATGGACTCTCGTTCCACGAGGCTCAACGTAGGTTTAGAGAGAGTCACACAGCAAAATTTTACCGAGAGACT
>NW_023597054.1:22127437-22184348 GCF_011947565.3 Pollicipes pollicipes | reverse complement strand
GTGGTGCAGCGGAACCAGCAGCCTGTGTTGAGCGTTGGTAGCGGAGAGGCTTTGGCACTGAATGGCGTGCACGCCTTTATAGACATGGACAGAGGAGACAGTCAACGTGATGATATCCCTGTTGGGGGATCATGGCACCACCACTGCGGCCCCGCCCGTGCCAGTGGCATCCAGGTCCTCCGCGGCAGAAGGCGCGCAGTCCGAGAGGGACGCGCGGTCTGATGAAGCTGTACGTGAACTGTGGTCCGTCCCTCCTACCTGTGCGTGTGTGTGGGCGGGTGTGTTGAGCGCCCAAACCCGGGCATGTGTCCGCTCGTGAAGCTGCAGTGATGTCAGCTGACCTGTGTGCACTGGCCAGGTGGACGCCTGCCACTGGCTGTCACTGTGGCCTCGGACACGGGTCGGGCCATGGGGCTGTGGTGATATCAGCTGACCTGTGTGTGCTGGCCAGGTGGACGCCTGTCACCGGCTGTCACTGAGGTCCGGCCAGACGCTGCTCATCCCGTCCGGCTGGATCCACGCCGTGTACACGCCGCAGGACTCGCTCGTGTTCGGCGGCAACTTTCTCTGCAGCCTGAACGTTCCGCTACAGATCAGGTGCGTGCAGGGGCGGTCTGAGTCTAGCTCCAAGCACAGCCCGTCAGGTGGCGCCTCTGTGCAGTGCTAACGCTCCATAGTCGATCGACGCCAGCATGAGGCACGTCTGTGCGACACTCCGACACGTCTGATGGCTCCTCGGACACGTGTATTGTAACCACGCTCTCGTCGTCCTCCCTGCGTGGAGCACTCTCCGATAGGCCATTTGATGTGTCCACACCTGCTCGGCCGTCGCCGCGCTCACGTCTGGACGGCGCCGGCGGCAGGGTGTACGAGCTGGAGAAGAAGTCGCGCACACCGCTCAAGTTCCGCTTCCCGTCGTTCGAGACGTGCCACTGGCTGGGCAGCCGGCGACTGGTTGAGGAGATGCGCGACTACGGCGACGCTAACCAGCGCTGCCCGGCCCACCTGGTGCAGGCGGCGCGCGCGCTCGCCTCCGCCCTGCGCTCGTGGGCGCACGACGCCTCGGTGAGCAGACAGCTGGAGCTGGCACTGACTCAGGAAGGGTCGCGGTCGCCGGCGGCCGCGGGTCGCCGGGCCGTGCGGTGAATTGTGCAGCGCTTGGGATAATTGAGGTCCTGGTTGTGAGTTGGATTGGCGCTGAGACGGATATCGGGAGTGTGTCGACACTGGAATAGCGCTTGGCTTCATGCGTTTGGGCCAGGTTACCACCACTGCTCGCCGTTGGTTGAATGATGACAGCTTGCCTCATGGTAGCCCGTTAAGCACTTCACCTAGGCGGAACGGCGGGGAAGTGTGCTAGTCTTAGTGCAAAATGGTACGAAAAATGCTGCAATTGCTTCAAATGGTACGTTGCACGAGCTAAGCAATAAGCAGCATTGTCGCCGTTTCTCGATGCGTGCGCTACTGCATTGCGGGTGGGAAGTGCGAGCAGCAGCCCTGTTCACCACTGACAGCGACTGTGTGGCCGGCAGTCGGCGCGGCGCGGTGTCGAGCCCGTTCCGGTCACCATCAACGCCAGCAAGCTGATCAAGCAGCTGAACAAGGAGCTGCGCCACGCCGAGAAGTACAGCGCGCAGACGCCGCAGCCGGCGCCGCCGCGGCCCGAGCGCCAGTCGCGCCGCCAGGTCAAGAAGCGGCCGCTCGACGACGACTTCATCGACATCTCAGAGCGCTCCGAGTTCGAGACGCTGCTGCAGGAGGCGGCCGCGGCCGAGCCGGAGCGGCGCGCCGAGCCGGCGCTGCGGCTGACCGTGCCGCGGCCCGCGCCGACGCCGGCGCCGGCGCCCGACCGGTCGGCCGCCGCCCGGGCCGCGCCCGCCGGTCTCAAGATCCGGCTGGGGCCGCGCGTGCAACCGTTGGCGCCGCCGGCCGACGACGACGCCGACGAGCGGCCGCTGACGATCGACGACTCGGCGCGCCGCTACGGCCGCATCCGCTCCGTCTCCATGGACAACCCGCTCAAGCTGCGCCTCTCCAGTGAGTAGACGTGCCGTTCTTCATGTCTCTTCCGTATACCACCCCCCCCCCCCCCATATCACGTGTGCCACCCCGCTGGCGCTGTAGGCGGGGGCCGTATGCGGGAGCCGTAGGTGGGAGCTGTAGGCGGGAGCCGTAATACGCGCGTGGTCGTGTGCTGAGGGTCTCACTGTTGGTTTGCCGCGGCAGTGGGTGCAGATTAGCTGTGAAAAATCTCCGAACTCGCCGCTCACTCCGGCCGTCGCCATTGCAGTCGACGGCCGGCCGGACCCGGCGCCGGTGGCGAACGGCATCGATGAGCTGCTGCGCGCCTCGAGCGTGGCCGACGGCTCGGAGCAGGCGCTGCCGGCCGGCCAGGCGTCGCCGGCCACGCGCGACGCCATCGTCGGCATGCTGTCCATGAGTCGCGCCGTGGTGGCGCCGCCGCCCGTCACCGCCAGTGGTGGCGCGCGGCCGGCCGCGTCCAAGCGCCGCGCGCGCTCCTACTCCTCTGACGACGAGGCGTACGGCACAGCGCAGGACGACGAGTTTGGTGCGTAGCGAACGGCAGCGGGTGTGGGCAGGCGTTATCCGCACTGGAGTGCATGATGCATGCCTCGGTGGCGAAGTTCCCAACGGGCTGGTGCCCTCAAGTCTGTTGTATCATACTGTTCTATAGTAACCGGAAGCCGTAGTCATGGGTTCTTGACTTTTAAAAAGGTCTCTTTTATTGCACTGAATTAGCTGCAGGTGACATTTTGCGTTATTAAGACGCACACGCTGTCATATTGTGAAGTTGTAGGCCGAGTGAAAAAATGATTGTCATGCACCAAGATTACTCCCCTCATTCATCCTGGTCTGAGGTACTTGTCGTTTTGACTGTATTTGCTGCCGCACACCTCACAGCTGTCTGTTCTGTGCCCGAGCGATGGGGCCGTCGCCTGACCGGGCTGCTCCCTCTGCCCGGCAGTGTACCCCTCCCTCGACACTTCAGATGACGAGCACGTGTTCAAGCCGCGCGGCCGGCGCCGCGGCGCCGACGAGGCCTGGAACCCGAAGGCGCGCGTGCCGGTGGGCTCGGCGCGCGGCGCGCGGCCTTCCCGCCAGGGCGTGCGCCGACAGCCGCTGGACCGG
This sequence comes from Pollicipes pollicipes, assembly GCF_011947565.3. Taxonomy (NCBI): domain Eukaryota; kingdom Metazoa; phylum Arthropoda; class Thecostraca; order Pollicipedomorpha; family Pollicipedidae; genus Pollicipes; species Pollicipes pollicipes. The sequence goes on along the minus strand of NW_023597054.1, from coordinate 22,181,198 downwards.
GCGCTGGCGCAGACGGGCGCGCGCGGCGTGCTGGCGCCCGCGCGCACCCTCGCGGTACGTCTGCTGGTAGTGAGCCGGCCGTGTGCGGTGTCACTCGTGCTTGGGGGTGAGGGGTTGTCGTGGTGCGCCAGTGTTGCGGAACTACTATGAGAGCTTGAATGATATGACTCTAGAGTACAGAACCTGGATGTGCGGATGCGTATCTGGACGTGATGTCGAGTGTGGATGGTGCGTCGCTGTGAGGGGGCGAACTGGGCTCCCCGGGGCGACCTCGCTGACGTGTGGCGGCCGAGCAGCTCACGCGGACCCGTGTGGCCGGCAGGCGCTGAAGAAGTCTCAGCCGCGCCGGCGTCTGCCCGAGCCGCAGCCGAGCACCTCCAGCGCCACGCTCGCCCCGGCGGCGGCCAGCGAAGCTGCCAAACGTGAGTACACTGGCCACGGCAGCCGTGCGGGGCCACGGCGTGGCGGCGGCCGACTTGGTCCATCTCTGGCCCTGTGGAGGCGGCGTCATGGGAAGTCCGCGTAGAGTCTTGCTGGGATCTGGATGCCCTTCGATTGCTATTCCCTGCTTTAATATCGGACTTATTGCCCATTTCATGTGACCGGTCAACATACGCATTATAAAACAGTGTCGTGATATGCTTGTAGTGGGATTTTTGTAGCAGATGCACGCCACAGCGGTACGCGAGCTGCTGCTCTGGAGCGACGGGCGCGATGCTGTAGGCGCGACGGTGAGTGGATCATGCCGTATCCAGAGCGTCGTCGTGCTGTGAAGTGGCAATGTGTGACCGCGTCGTCCGCTTTGCAGGGCCGAAACCCAAGAAGGGCATGGCAACTGTAAAGCAACGCCTTGGGAAAATTCTGAAACTGAACAAAATGAAGTTTTGAAAGTAGAGCGCTGCCATCTGATGTGCTGGAGTATGTGGTAAAAAACTGATGTGTTTATAACAGTTAGGCTTCCTGTGCAGATTTGTGTAGGCATTTTGCCGGTATATGATCGCGCTCATTTCGTGTTGGCGTGCTTGTAGCCACCGTGCTTCATCTCCATCTGGCCGTCCGGGGTCCACCTCAAAAGTGTGATATTAGTGTACGCGGCGGCACTTCTGATTGTGCGAGTTGTCACTTGACTCAAATATGCAGGGCATTGAAATGAAGTGGATGTGGATGACACCCATTGTTCCACGTCCGGTGCCCTTAGTGCGAAAGGTGTCTGTCCAAATGCAATGCATTTTGCATAGTGAGGTATATATTGATGTAATTGCCTTCTCAGAGATTGCTCCCTTTTCCAAGAGATGTATGAAGCGCTCCATTACAAAAACATAAAGTTCGCTTGTTTCCCGCAATGCCGTGGAAATTTATGTTGTTTTTTTCGGATCTGAATTTGTACTCATAGCATCACGGTATAGTAGAAAAACATCGGAAGAACAATTTCGATACCGCGATATCCACATCTGCGACGTGCGCAGATTTGTGCACGTTAGCGCCATCGTGACCTGGGCTTTCTCTAGCTGTGCTGGCTTTTAGTAATACATGATGCTATGCACTGGGTGTGGTGCTGCTTGGATCCGACCACTATTTAAGGCCGCCTATCTACAGTTACCATTCGTGATGTTTCAGCACATTTTGATGTTAGTCGCTGGGCGGGGCACACGGGTACCAAACCAGGGGCGAAAATTCACAAGATGGGTTGGGGTAGGCGGGAGGAGGAGCGGGTGCTGGCCAGTGAATAGTGACAACTTACTCAGAAATACGCTGGAAAGAGGAATAGGATCAATTTGAGTAGGAGAAAGTGAAAAGAAAAGCCGACAGGGATAAGAGAAGAAATACGTCGAAAGACAGAACACCAACATGTGTAAAGATGAATTCGGATATCTAAAGACAACATAAGTCGAGCTGATTTAAACGGAAGTCAACAGGATTTGGGGTCTGGTGTGTGGTAGTTCATGCTGCGGCTGCGTCGAGACAGGTGGGTCGGACTGGACCGAACTGGGTGGCTCCAGACGGGACCACGCGTGACCGGGGGTCGAATACTAAGGGGAACGTTCTGCATTCGAAGATATTGAAGGAAGCATCAGATCTGATGAAATGAGCACTTTTAACTGTTGGTGTGTAGTATTAAGTCGAAAGGCTGCTCTAGAGTACACAACTTCTCTGTTAGTACATATGCTCCCCAATATGTCATTGTTTGATTACCTGATCGCACCTTACACAACATTGAGAGCCAATTGACGGTCGCTTTATCTGGAAATCATGTTCACGGACACCAGATATGACCGATCAGACAATTATGTTTCTTGGCCCTGATTGCCGCACGGCCGACGGAATGGCAGGGATTGAATGACGCTATTATGACGTCATCGATGCCTAGGTGACCTTGAAATAGTCTCCCCGAAATGGTCGGAACATCGTCGCGGATGTGTTTCTCAGAAACTAAAAGCGCGTGGGTTTTAAGGACAGGGCTGTGAACTGCACTGAATGATCTTCAAGGGGATTATTTCATTTCAAAACCCCATGCAAGTGTGGAAAACCCTCTCTAAATACCAGCCAACACTTAGGCAGATAATAGCATAAGGGTCTTCTACTCAAGTGCAAGAACTACTGTGGCTTGTCAGGAACTTTTTTAAATTGCCTGGGATCATATCCTTCAGACTGCAAGCAGGCAATATAGTACAACAGTTTTAAACACCCCTGGGATAAAGCATGCTGGATGCCCGGAGGGGACGGTCCTGTGACCTCTTCTTGAGGGATATATATATGTAACAACCTAGCCGACAGTACTGACAGCGTATTGTTCTTTGCCGACGATATCACACTATACACAGCACTCACGCGACCCGGAGGTCATTCAAGCCTCACTCCAACACGACACATGCAACAAACAAGAGCTCGGTATAAACTGGCTTCAGCATTCACCAACAGAAACAACCCATCGCAGCTGCCCATTGATGGCCAACGAATCCCTTCAGTTACAAGTCGCAAACGCCTTGGCCTGACGATATCTGCTGACTGGCACTTTCATCAGCACGTTGATGACACGATCTCCAAAATCAGTTGGGCCCCCGCCCACGAGCATGACTATCACGACCATCACAGAACCAGTAGAATGCCGGTTCACCGCGCTTGAACCCGTCATGGAGCAATCACTGACATCAACAGGTAAGAACAGCGGCGCGGGGGCAGTGAATAGAAGGCGCAGGGATGTCACTGGCGCATCAAAAGTCACTCACTCGCTGCCAACACATCTCTGCACACTTTCAACGCGAGGTGTTGCGTGTGGACGCAACGTATCTAAAAGAGGAGCGTCACAGCTCGGCGGCTGCCGTAGTCAAGCGCACGGAAATTTGAACCCTTCAGTGCTGCAGTGCTTGATTTAGCGTTGCCTTCTCATGTGGTGGTCAGTGTGGCCAAATGTACCACTTTCTATATTTCCGGGTGGACCTGAGCCCCCGCTCTCTCCTCTAGTGTACATGGGCAAAAAAATGGAGGTTATTGGAATGAAACAAGTGCCTGAACTGCTGGTACACTAGGTGCCTAAACGCATCACTATCTATATCATCATTGTCACGATCACCCTGCCTTCAAATGGGAGACCATTCATCAGCATCAAAACATTCGGTAACAAGCAAGTATTTTTTTTCAAATTAGATTTTGATATCATGGACGCAAATAGAAGTGAACGTAATCCGTTTTTTCGGGAAATCCGGGCGGCCGAAATCAGAGAACCTAGGTTTTTGGGGGCAGATATGGTCAACGTTATTGGCTCAGCCTACAACCGATCTTAGAAAGTGACACGCGGAGTGTGGCTGCAGCTAAAGCCACTTCGACGACACATTCGTCCTCTGGCAATACCATAAAGATGTAGCGGCATTCTTAGACCACATCAGCAGCCTGTGACCATCCATCCAAACCAGTGTCCCATCGGTTTTTGGACGTTTTTAAGACTACTGATGCCAGATCTTGGGCAGACGTGAACCAGCTGCATAGCACATATTCATTGCGCCGACCTTAAATCTGACGCGGGTTAACACGGCCCGATCGATAGCGATGTACGGCAATAATTGTTGTCCCGGTGAGTTAACCACGTGGCTTTATTTGCAACCAGACACCATTCACGATGCGTCTTCTATGGAGGGGGGCCCATTTCTCCAGTTATTTTTCACATACGGTGTCAAATGCAGGGGCAAATTTAGGGTCAAAGGTCAAAAATGACCACAACTAACAAAAATTACCTATGTTGATCGATATATGCCGATCATTGTTGCTTCGTGCTTATTGTGATGGCACCACTTACAGAAAGCGCATGTTATATACCATGATTATATAAACATGTGCTACATACATGACGCCTATAGAATACGCCTTTCACTTGGCTGGGTACGCACAGTCGAGTTGCCATCCTTATGCTTTTTACATGAGGCGTTGCAATGACAAGAATCACGAACCTTTGACATAAATTTCCCATTTAAATAGTTTTATATAGCCATGAGGTCCGAATTAGCCCGGCTACTACTGACGCAACTGTGCACATTCCTTAGAATTCAAGATGACCGCCGCCGCCATCTGAGTATAAGTCAAGTTTCAAAGTTATATCTTGACAGCTTGGAGGGTTGTGTGATACCGCCTTATGGGAATATTTGATGGCAAGGTAACCATTTCTACAGTTACTCCTGATGCATGGGGTGGAAGCCAAGGTCAGATCGAAAGTGAAACATTCAAACTGGGTCATGACCCATCACGATCACCTCTATCCATCGGCATGACCTTTTGTTGTCTTCTTGCATTCAGAGTAAGGGTACGACTCGCAGTAGCTGAATGTGTTATAAACCATGGTTATTTGACTATGTGTTATATGCACGACGCACGCACCATAAAAGACTAATACATACACAGAGATGTACTATCGGATATACTATAGAGCCCGTCCAGAAACTCGTCGCTGCAAAACAATGCGCTATGAGTGGCACACGACTCTGCCAGGATTTGATATCCTTAAGATATATTTCTACATTTGTGTGGCGTTTTGAGCTGAAATGGACATATTCAAGATCATTCGGTGCAGTTCACAGCCCTACACTTCTGAAGACCTAAACCTCTCTTGTTTCTGGGCTACACGCCAGCGAAGAGTGCAGAGTATTTCGGGGAGACTATTTCAAGGCCACCCCGGACATCCATGACGGCATATTAACGTCACAGAAGCATGCCATTCTATTACCCGTGCGGTGATCAAGGCGAAGAAAAAACAAAACTGTCAGGTTGTTCTTATATGACGTTCCTGAGCACGATTTCTAGATGTAAAGACCGTCAACTGGCCCTCAATCTATCATGTGCAGGGTGTGATGACGTAATCAAACAATGACGATTGAGGAAGATATTTACTAAACAGAGAAATTGTGCTATCTAGAGCAGATATTTCCACAGAAAAGTATACCAATAGTTATAAATGAACTTTTTATCATATGTGATGCTTGCTCCAATATTTCCAAATATGAAACATTCCCTTCAAAAGACGCGAGTGACAAGGTACGGAGATGCGTAGGCAATGGTTGTCATTCGTAAAATCAAGAATGGTTGTCATCATCATCATGTCATTGTCGATAATGGCTGTCATCCCTAAAATAAGAATCATGCACCGCACAAAACGTACTTAAAATGTCACTAGCTCGGAATCGTTGTTTTCCTGATGTCGATTTAACCGAATTGCGAGGCCCGTTATCTAAGACGCGCAGAATTTCAGTCCATTGGTTGTCGGATGCATGTCAGGAAGACACCCTAGGCTGAAAACGAGCGTTTAACATTTTATCCATCCAGCCACGACAGTAAATCGTACCGCATTCAAATGGACCAGAGCACTTGCGAAGCACACCATGCGCGAGGCGAAGCGTTCCTCATGGAGAGCGTAGGCACCCACGTTGGTAGTCTTCACTGCCAAACACCCCCCGCTGTAGTATAACAGCGGGGGGAGGGGGGGGGGGGTGATTTCTGCGACCCGCATCACCAACCAGGCGAACGCGAACAGAGGCGAACGCGCCGCCACTTGATCTTTGGAAATGAAAGATATGAAGGTGTCGCAGTTCGTAATGGTCTCTTAAGAGCCTCTTTTTCGATAAAAGTTAAGCTGTCTGGGTTATCATGTACATTTTGGATTTAGTATTTCAACTTTGGTGTTTTGTTTTATGGTGGGACTTCGATTTCTTAACTTGTCTTGGTAATGAATTAATGAATCGTCATGACGGTTTGCAGCATTTTAGGAAGTTTTTGCCGACAATTCCATCGGTTGCCATGGGCGTCGGGTTCGCGATGTGTGTGGCCGACGCAAGGATGATTGAGGAATGAATAGTGAGTGTTAATGGCATTTGCTGCTGAAAACATCGAGGTATTGTTATTTCGAATGTCTGATCGTTCTTTCGTGGCAAAGGCTGTCAGGTGCTATACAATGTATTGCAGGTTTAGTGGGATATTTGTCTCGGAAAGAAGCAATAGCAGTGGAACATTTGTGGATGGGCCGGGGAGGGCGGGGGGGGGGGGGGGAGCGTAATTTGTACCTTGTCGCTCTCCATGCACCGTCATAGAACTAATGCTCAATATTGCCCCAAGCTGAGGGGGGGGGGGGGTCGTCGGAAATCGCTCGCCTGCTGTGCCAAGTGTGCCCGAACACCCCTGCACAATATTCAGGAACTGCAGCACGCCCAGACCGATGACATCTCCAGCCAGACTAGCCAAGCAACTCAGCCATCATCGACTGGTCCAGGATCGATGGAGGGGCTAGAAGGTGTCGTCAATGCGCTCCATCGGCCGGAAGACCTACCTACTTGTCCAGCACGTCAGGAGCATCCCCTGCCTTCCAACAGAACGCTAACGAGGTGTCGGCGTAGCTTCCAGCCCGATGCCGGCATCACTCATACGGAAATCCGGTTGCTGAAGCCGACGATGGATATGATGGACCCGCTGGAGTGCATCTCCGGATACTGCGATTGCGAGATAGCATTGCACGGTCGACAGCCGCTTGACTTAATCCTTTTGTTAAACGGGGAATGTTATTGTTAATTGATCCGCTGCATCGCATATGGATAGCCGAAAGTTTATGAACATGGCTTGTGGTGCGCTTGCTGACTGCGTTTGGTTTGGGCTTGAGTAAGCCTCATCCGGTATTTGCTGCGCAAGGGTGGAGCAAAGCAGCGGGTACTCTTTGTATCACGAAACTAGCAGCTGTCATGGCCCAGCTTTGGTAAACGGCAAGGCCCCAGTGCGCATTGACTTAGCTGTTCTCGTTAAATGGAGCAGCGCGGATGTGCCTGGCAAGGGCGGGTCGGGGCCTCGGCCGAGGAGCTTGGGGCACCTTAGCTTTTCGCGATGTTATGCCCGACCGATCCTCAGCTATTGCTCAGCCAGGAAGGTGAGTAATACGCGCACACTGACTTTGGTAAGCCGCGCAAGACTACGCCGATATCTCACCATTTTTCGGGTAATCTGTCCAACCGGAATCCTACCTAAATGAAAACAGGGGCCTAGAAGTTCGATGGATTCTCTAAGGGTAAGTTCATCCAAAGGGCGGCAGTTGTGATGCGCAGAATAAACTGGTTCTCCGGGATGTAGTCTTGAGTCCATCTGATGCTTCCGAATTCATAAAGAAGTCCTTATGCCGCATTGCAGTATACCGTATATGCCGCTCTGTCTGCGTTACTTCGCCCCAGCGCCTGTTTCTGGTTTCTGGGTCGAGATCGACGTCGCACCATGGTTAGTATGCTCGCTGTCCTAGCTACAATGATTTAAGCACTATTTATGCCTCTCCAACCACTTTGATGTACAATTCCAAATGAACTTAATAATTGCTCCAAAACGGGGTATTTGAATACAAGCAAACATCTAAAGCTTACGGATAGATATACCAGGCCACCTCAAGAAAGGCCGAAACACGAGCACCTTACCATATTTAGCCCAGCGGCGACTTCAAACCTGCTAGTTTGGTCGCACCTCAACTTCATACAGACGTTCTATAACGCAATCGAACAATGGCGTATTGAGGACGATATTCACCAAATAGCGAAATGTTGCCGTCTAGAGCAGTTTTTCCGCTTCGAAGTATACCAATAGTTTTAAGTGGGGTTATTTCATCATATCTGATGATTGCTGTTATATCTTTGAATGTGGAACATTCCTTTAAGGCCGGCAATTATAGATGAGCCGCCGCACATGCCTACCATACTCGATTTCTTTAGTAAACAATGTAATGGAAAGTGCATGATAAGTTCATGGGAATACTGACGTCGGTGCAGGGCGTACAAAAGCCAAATGCCAAACGGTGGCTTCCTCAATCTAGCAGTCATACCGATTCGCTCTGCTGATTTGAACGACGCTGGAAGAATACTCTCGCCGTGCATAAAGCTTCTATATTTGACTGGAAGATGTTAAATAAAAATGAAATATTTGAGCAGTCTGAACGATTCAGTGCGACAGATTTAGCTCGCCGCCTTAAGTGCCGGGAATTGTGTGGATTGCCAGCGCGCATTTGAATGATCTCGGTACCCACGACGGGCCGCTTGCCTCTGACCGCTGTCGGGCCAGAGGTGGTCGCTTAGTCGATCCGTTGTGGCTCTGCACTGACCAGCCCAACACGGGCCTGAGCGACCCGGGCCTAGACCGCATGGCTGCATCAAGTTCTCCAGCGCCTTGGTTGTGGTGGGACCAACGCCAACGGGTCTTGGCAGCGGGCAGTTTCGTCTGCTGGTGACATTGCTTGATGATGGGTCTGGCAGTTTTCCGTCATACATTAACAAAAAGTAACTGCAGTGCTCCGCACTCTTCACTGGTACCTCTGTACTGGCAGCTATAGACCCACGGTGGCTCTCAGTGGGAACATTAAGGTTACATGTTCCCTTGACTAGTGACCCCGGACTTCTGTTTGTGGGCCCTGTTCTTCTTACCGGTGACCTTCCATTTATACGGGTCCCGCACTGTCCACTGATGGCGTGCATAGTTGTGGATCCCGCTGCGTGTTCTGGTGACCCTTCACTGTCGACAGCTTTTGACCAGACGGGGCTGACCGCCAAGGCCGTGGCCGTGTGCCCGTTTACTGGTCGGCGGCTTGCAGGCTGGACAGTGACGACAAGTGCGACCCCGAGAAGGCGTGCAGGTCGTTCTCGTAGATCCACGGGTCCGCCGCCACCTGGTCCATGGTGGCCCTCCGCGTGATGTCTGGCTCCAGCATGTGTCTGTCGGTGGCAACCGTGGCTTTGTGACCTTCATTCCATCGGAAGACATCGGCCATCAACATAAAGCGCGCGGAAAAGCTTACAAGCTACCTTATTTCGGTAAGCTATGCTACTACGACGAACAAGATGGCATTACGTCACCATCTGGACGGGTTTCTGGCTATGCACATGTCTCTTTCGTGTTACAAATACTTGTAATGCATTTCATACACTGGTCGTCAAACTGTCGTTCGTTATCATACCTGTAACGTACACACAGCTGCCTTACCGCTGCAGACACGGACCACGGTCACGATTTTGAACCAGCATGCTTCACGTAAGTAATCAGATGTTACCTGATCGTGTCTTTTCTTCGCTCCAAAGTTGCTGTAAACTGCAATTAGAAGCTGCGGACCCTTCCAAAAGGGCATATCAGCATAAGCAGACGTTGTGGCGGTGCTATTCGCTGGGATGAGCGCATTCCTCCATTCATTCAAACACTATGCATAGCCCGTACGCAGCATAAGGAGACGTTTTTTTGTAGGGTCTCGACCCGACTCGGTGGCTCGTTTAACGAGGCCCGTACCCTTACCTGATCAACCGTTTTACCCCTGCGGTCAGTGGCTCTGAATTCTTTCCGTTGAAGCCCAGTCTGCGTTCTTGCTGATATCTCAACATCTTCTTTATGTTGGAGTCATCGAAGGGCATGGTGGCCGTCACCATGATGTATAAAATGCAGCCAAGTGACCAGACGTCGTACATTTTCGGGTTGTATGGCTGACCCTGCAATGGCGTTAGAATGATGCCAGGTCATATCGTTAGCATTGACATTTTAACATACAGTAGACCATCAGAAGATGCCTTATGTTAATGTGAAGGGGCGCTTCACATAGCTTATTTTTACCAACAAACATAAGCTGCGTACACTGTTCTGCAACAAAAATAGTAACTTGCTTGCTTTCACTTTGTGATGTCTTTCACACCTTATTTGAAATATTCCAGATAATCTTCACTTACGAATCGATCGGGATATTTTCTCTTCTAATCCTACCTGCAGAATCTCGGGGGCTGCGTATGCGGCACTGCCACAGAACGTTCTGCTAAGAACACGTTTCCCGCCATCATCGCGGCATCGTCGGCAGAATCCAAAATCGGTCAGCTTCACAGATCGATCGGAGACCAAGAGCACGTTCTCACACTTGAGGTCGCGATGGGTGATGTCCAAGGCATGCAGGTATTTCACCGCCGACACCAGCTGACTAGGCGACAAAACAGATACAGGACGTTACTACGTCATTACATAGCACACACGAAAGTTACTTGCAGTCATGAATCTACAACAATTGACGACGAAGTCTGCTATGCAGATTGACTGAACCCATCAGGTGACACGGATATGTATATATATATATATATATATATATATATATATATATATATATATATATATATATATATATATATATATATATATATATATATATATATATATATGCTGGCATCCTAACTCAGGGGGCAAGTTCATTTCATGTCATGTATATGCTTAAATGTAAGTATGGCAAAAAGCAGCTGGCTGCCTTACCGAAAATAGTGCCGACCTTTGGGTTCTTTTAGCGCACCCTTGCTTCTGATGTGTTCCAGCAGGTCTCCTCTATCACAATATTCCATGAATATGTACACGCAGTCATTGATGTCAATGATGTCGTAGAACTTGACTATGTTCGGATGATCGATGTGGCGTATGATGTCGAGTTCTCGCGGCAAAAATTTCGTGACAAAATCATGAGATGCCTTCTTTCTATTTATAATCTTGCACGCAATTTTGACATGCTCTCCACCGTCCAGTAACTTGCTTGAGAGTCGTACTTTACAGTACGAGCCCTCTCCTATGACTTTTCCCAATTTGTAGCCCTTCTTGCTGAGAATTTGTGCGGCGGCATCGCCGAAAACACCATGGAGTATGCTGATGGAGCTGAAAACAAAGAAATCAGCACAGGGGACGTGTCGTTATTTATGGCTGAATGAAGATACAGAGATCTCAGCAACGCCAAATTCAAGTCCAAAGCCGTGGTCACTTTGGATAGTATTGCCCAGCCACAAGTTTCACAGCACATGAAATTACACGCACCGAGTAATAATCATCTTGCATCGTGTTGCCACAAACCCTATCTAAAACGGCATCAAGCGAAATTTCTGTCGTAAATGGTATCATGCCGGAGGTTGTTAACTAATGTCAGGCAGTTATCGATGGATATGAACGTGAAGGTTAGTTCCTCGCCAAATTTGTACCAAAACCATGGTGATTCACCCCTTCAAATTCAAGATTAATATGAGATAACGGACAATTTCTGTCCCACCTGTGTCGGTCTTGCCGAGACGAACTTCGAGCTGAGGAGGCATGCTGTGCCATAAGAAAACGTACAATTTTCTTTTAACTAAAAGCTATGATCGTTGTATTGATACTCAGTGATTTAAAAAGAAAATAAAACAGCAAGGAGCCCAACGGTGTCACTACGGAATTTAACATCTTTCTACCATGCTTTAAAAAATCATTTCAGAGCTCGAGATACTTGCTGGGATCAGGGCACCTCTCGATGAAAACGTTACAGCTCGGTATATCGGATGTTTGAAAACAAAGCGGGTCCTGAAATTTTGTTCCATACCGAAGCGCAATAGATCATCATCACGCAAGGCGCCACAGGCAGAGCCTGTTTTATCAACCTTCTGTAAACTGTGTGGCTTGAGCGGCGCGACCAGCACAGCCAACCTCACGTTTGAAGGGCGTATATATTTGCAACGATCGCTCCGAAATAAAGCTACTTTCAACCTGTCCTACAGTGTCTTTAAATTTGTGCTGCGATCTTCGGAGGTGTATGTATTCAATTGGCTTGTAGTGGTCCAATGGTGTGATAAACAATGAGTGGTTAAATCTACTATATCACTACCGTTTTTCTTCTCGCAATTCGATAGGTATCGGTTTCCAAACGGCAAAAAAACCTCAAGAATGCAGTTAAAACTAAGTCCCAGTAACACGAATAACTCGAGGACGCGACGACGGGAAGCCAAGACTGTTTGACAAAGGAAAGAACGGACAGTTGTACAGGCAAAAGTGTGGTTCGATGTATAGCCCGTTACACGCACTCAAGTGTTAGTCATGGGCCCTCTGGCCCTGAGGTGCTCTTAAAGGAAATGTTTTATAGCTAGGGATATTGAAGCAAGCATCATATATGATGGAACAAGCTCACTTATAACTTCTGGAATACTTTTAAGTAGAAAAATTGTTCTGGACAACATAATTTTGCTGCTTAGTAAATTTGCTCCTCGATGCGTCGTTGTTTGATTGCGTTATCGTGCACTGCGTAGGTCTACTGCTCTCTCTACTATCAATGTCGAGCCTTGCATGCCTTTGATTGAGAGCCAATTGACGGCCGTTATATTTGGAAATCGTACACATGAACGCCAGATATGAACGACTCAACCATGAGTTTGTTTTGGTCTTCGTCATCGCACGGCTTATATAGAACGGCAGGATTTGAATGACATTTTTATGGCGTTATGAAGGCCAAGGTAACTTTGATATACTCTCCCACATATTTGCGGACTTTATCATACGCCCGGGCGGCCGGTTGGATATCCTTCGCTCGGATGGGGGTAAATTTGATCCGCTGAGCTGTCAGAAACAAAGAGAGCTAGAGACACCAAATCCACACGGTGCATTGGCCTGTACATGAACTCAGTTATAAATTGGAGGCTCGTAGGTCATGACTTTTGGGCCAAACAAGGTCAAGTAAGCCCGAACTCCAAGGTTTGTCTCTAATGTGCCCCCAGAACCTGTTCCTGTTCTAAGCAAAAGGCTACATGCTCATTTAAGGTCAGTGACCTTGTTAGGCCTTTGGAAGGTCATGGTTGCCAAAATTGCACAAGACCGCTTTAAGTCTTGTATCTGAATATGATGACGCTACGCAATATGTTCTTCAAACCAAAATGTTGACCTGGGTCATTTTAGGTCAGTAACATGTTCTGACCTTTGAAAAGCCCTTAGAAGATGTATAATGCGGATTACGTTGTCAATAAAATCGGAATGAGCACCAGAAACTACCCAGCACAGCAAACCTTAGAGTAATTTGAAATGCAGGTTGGTTTTGACCTTGGTCTGACCTTCATACATGAGCCTAGGTCAATTAAATTTGTTCATTCAATTGCTATGTTGCCTAAGAAAGTACCTCAGAGATGTATGACTTCGTCTGACACTCCGTTGTTGCATCAGATTGAACGATTCCTTCGAAACTGACTTCGCTGAATCCATGGCCTGACTGACCTGCCGTAGGTCAGCGACCTGACAAGGTACGTTTAAAGTTTTGATACTGCACGACCCGCTGTTTAATTGTCTATAGATATACAAAATTTCCCGCGGCTACGCCGCGCTGCTCGTAAACTATTTCGGAAAACCTTGGGGAGGGGGCAAATTGACCCCCACCCGAGCGCGTGTTAAGCTCAGGAACCAGGGGCTTTAGGTCTTAAAGGGGGCATGGTCGTGAGCTACATCGAAGGGTCTTCAACATGGCCGTTTCAGTTCAAAACCCCATTTAAATGTGGAACACCCCCGTTAAGGACGTAAGTCACATCGGCAGGCGTAGAAAATGGAGGATTGCATGGCAAATTGTTTTTTAAAACAAATGCGCGTATCACGACTGCGCATATCACAACTGCGCGTATAACAGCCGCACGTATCACAACTGCACGTACGCAAAAGGTCACAGGCAGATGTTCGTAATCGCAAATGCCCGTAACGCAGATGTTAGTGATCGCAAGTGGTCATAACGCAGATGTTCGCAAACGCTAATACACACATACGCAAATGCCCGTATTGTAAATGTTGGCATCGCAGATGTTTGTAAACACTCTTTGTCCTTTGACTGGTGAGTCCTTTGCACTGATGTTTGCAATTGCAGATGTTCCTAACGTAGGTGTTCGCGACCGCTAATGTACATATTCGCAAGTGTTCGTATTGCAGATGTTCGCAACCGCACATGTTGGCAATAGCAGATGTCGTAAGCGCAAAATCGTCGTATCTGGTCATGGTGGCTTTGACCATCCGCTATAGGAACATTAGACTTTACAAATGTTAACAGTTCGAACGATAGTGACACGTGTTTTAGTCGTAAAGAGTCGACGAACAATTGCGGTGCGAACATTTACACTTACGATCATCTGCTTCACGAAGATCTCCTAAACGTACAAACGCTCGTTCATCAAAACGAAGACGTAAAACTAACTTCAGCATGCAAGTAAATATATCGTATGCGAAACAATGAGAGAACCAGACACTGTTCGGCCGATATTCAACTCAGAAATGGACCAGGAAGAGCCAGGATTAGCTTTTTGAGACTCATCGGCATTGGTGTCCATTTGTATCCTTTTGGGTGGTCTCCTGTTCCTCCCCCAAATGTCCAGTTCGGCCCCCCAACGGTGAGTTTGGTACCCAAACCTTCTGGAGCCTTCGGACAAGCAGGATATTAAAAGTATAAGCTCGAAATTATGTTCATTTTTACGGAGGTTCCTCCAAATTGTTTCACAGGTGAAAGCAACAAGGAAAATCAGAGCTGCGATGTTGCGTTCAGTTGGGTGTAGCTGACTGAACTACCCACGTTTTTACAGCTCCACGCTCATATCATGCTTACTCGATCATTTTCCGAGTTTTTTTTCTTGCATGCTGTACGCTTTTAAATACACTGTTGACTCTGGTTGTCTTCTTGACTCCGGTATAGCCTTGTGCTAGTGCCCGAGTGTTTTGGCATTATTCAGCGACGTATCAAGTTTCAGGCGCCAGCGAATTGCGTTGTTTTCTCACGTCTTATCGGAAAATGGAAGCAAAGCAATCGAACATTAGCACCCAAAACGCGATCAAGTTACTGGCCGTCTACGTTCCGAATGCCCCTTGAACTGCTCCGACCTTAACTTCGACAAGACAGTTCTGTGGAACAGTTACGGAAACCTAACGATGGACACCAGCCGACTAAACCGATAGGCAATCGTCCGACAACGCCCAACAAACCAACACTTGCCGTGGTGAACACGCCTAACGCGAGTGCTACGTTGTAGTCTGCACCTGGCCTTGCTGCTAACAGTCGGGGTAGGCGTGGCAACCTTCGATGGCCACCCACAACTTGCACTTTTTATGCCACGTCCAACATCTGGAGCTAGATTATCCGAAACTGGTTTTGACGATCGACGCCTAGTAATGTGATAATGATGCCCATTGACTATGTCTTTCGCCGAGACAGAGCAATTAAACCCATAAGAGCAGGACCTTTTTCCTATTCATTTGGTTCATGAGAATTCATTTGGTTCATTTTTCCTGTTCATTTTGGGATGCTTTTTTAGTGCGTTTTACACGCACCCAGGTGTCCGGTTGGATACCCTCCGCTCGGGTGGCGGGTGGGTGGGGATGGGTCAATTTGACCCCGCTGAAATCTCAGGAACTAAGAGAGCTAGAGACACCAAATTTACGGGGAGTGTTGGCTTGTACGTGAACTCATTTAGGTAAAAGTCTGAGATTCCTAGGTTATGACCTTCGGGTCAAATAAGGTCAAATAGTCAAACTCCAGGTTGGTCTCCAAAGTGCTCCCAGAACCTAGATGCCTGAGCTAAGCAAAAGGGCACTTGCTTATTTAAGGTCAGTGATCTTATTTGGCATTTCGAAGGTCATTGTGACCAAAATCATGCAAGACTGCTGAGCTTTGCATTTGAATAAGTGACAAAGATTACGCTAGGCTGTACATTCAAGCCAAATGTTAACCTGGTTCATTTTTGGCCACTGACGTATTCTTATCTTTCAGAAGCCCATGGAAGATGCGTAATGCGAGTACTGTTTGCAATGAATTCGAAATGCACACCAGAAGCTATCCGATACAACAGGCCCTCGAGCGATTAAACAGGTTGGTTTGGACCTTGGTCTATTCTTTACATCCAACCCTAGGTCAATGGAATTTGTTCATTCAATTGTCGTGTCGCCTGGGAGCATCTCTGAGATGTATCACTTCGTCTAACACTCCGTTCTTGCATCAGATTGAACGATTCCCTAGAAATTCACTTCGCTGAATCCATGGCCTGACTGACCTGCTGTAGGTCAGCAACCTTACAAGGTGTACCTGATTTTGATACCAAACGATCCGCTAATCAATTGTCCAGTCAAATTCTGGCGTGACCATTTTGTTCGGAAACCGTTCCGGAAAAACCTTCGGGGAGATCAAATTGACTCCTCACTAGAGCGCGTGTTAAGGTTCGGTTTTCCCCACTCGTTCCTCAGGTCCTTTTCTGCAAAGCTACACCCCAGTGACACGCGACGGATTCGCCACCAGATTACTCCAGTCAGGCCTGTGACCTAGGGCCCATTTCCCAAGCGGGGAAACACGACCGAGGCCGGGCATCGAGCTTCGCATTGGTTGGGCCCGGGTCAATAACGGGCCGTACCGGTTACGGGACCACGGGACCAAGCGTTTTTATTCGTTTACGTGGTGTTCATACGGACAGTCTGCTCAATGATGGTGTGTCTGTTCTACCTCATAGAGCAAAATTCGCACTTCGTTCTGCTATTCATTGTTTCCAAGATTGGGACTGCCCTTCCTTGAAAGGTTGCTAAGACCACCCACCATGAATGACACCCACACACGACATTGACAACATAGCGACATGACAGCAACATGTGTGACAGCGAATAACGTCCGTGCATCAAAGCCGTTGGCTGTGGTATTTGCCTCGCATCGACGGGCGTGCGCGTTGGCGACGGCGCTGGCCGGTTGACAATGCTTCAGGTGTTCGTGTGACGAGGGCTGATGATGGTCGTGTGACAGACTCGCCGCAATGACGGTTGTTCTGACGACTTTTATCCACTCATTCCAGGCCATCTGCTGACAGACTTGACACCATTTCAAGGCATTCTCAACCAAAGTAAGTGAATGACGCATTCGCCTTAAACCGGGAGGCAGCCAGCGCAAATAACGCAATCCTCCCTTCCACTTTGTATTCATTTGCACTCGTGACATTCGGATGTTGAGCTCGACTTTACGCAGCACCACCGCTTGCTCCGCCCCGGCGTTTTTTCCGCTTCATTTTGCCGCGTCGGACGGCGACTGCCGGAGGCGCCACCGCCTCCTCCTCCCCACTCCCGTCCTCGTCGTCGCGTGACGTCACCAACACGTCATCGGTGACGTCGACGCGGACGGTGGCGTCCTTGCCGGGCCGGCGAGCCTTGTGTGCCTGCTGCTGGTCCTTGCGGTGCACGTACTTGTGCGCCAGGGAGAGTTTCAGCATGCGCCGCCGCTGTGGGACGGACACGGGCTCTCGTCACCTGTCACACCGGCTCCCACCGCGCAGCAGGCAGCGCGACAGAAGCCGCCGGCGCTTCACATCGACACGTAACACGGACTCTCGTCACCTGTCACACCGGCTCCCACCGCGCAGCAGGCAGTGCGCCAGAAGCCGCCGGCGCTTCACACCTCCCAACACGTCACACGGACGCGGGACATCAGCAGCTGTGACACCGGCTCCCACCGCGCAGCTGGCAGCGCTACAGAAGTCACCGGGGCCTAAGCCCGCCATTCACGTCACAGGCGTGTTCTGACGGAAGCACAGCAGCAGAACCCGAGTGCAGCAGTCGGCGATTACAACCTGAGCTGCGTATCCGCCTGACCGGAACCGACATGCCTCATGAGCCATGGCGCAGGGCAGGACCAAACCCAGGCAGGACTTCCAGATTCCCTGCAGACGTGCACCAAGCGACGTGTTGAACAAGCGACGCTGATGAGGCCGCAATGAATATTGAAAACACAAGGATCTGGTACGAGACAATGCTGAAGAACCATGTGATTGAATAACTACAGCACCAATCATACTTGTGACAGTGCTGCAGCCAGGCAGATGCCGACCATACCTACTCCACTATGGGTGTGCGTGCGTGCGCGCGTGGGTGTAAGCGTACGCGCCTGCGTGCGATTGGACCTTAAGACGCACTCAGTTGCTGAGGCTATATGGCGTTGTCTGCCTCTCGCCCCAGCAAGAAGGCGGGTACCGCGGGGAATCACACCCGTACCACCGGTTCCCCAGACACGCGGTGGTTAACACATACACGTTAACCACTACACTGTCGGCACACTTCTTCACTGCGGGACGTAAAGCTCAAACACCGGACTTCCTCCCAATACACCAGACATCCCCCCCAATACTTCTCCCCAATTCCCCTGATTTCCTCCCAATACACCATAACACATAGCCAAAACAGGATAGTGCACACCTTTCAACAAGCTCCGTGACTCAGCCCGAACACTATACATCACGCGCGCCCCCGTGACAGCGCACGTAAACGGGGAGGGGACCACAGCGCATGGACCTACCGATGCGGGCGAGATAAAGTGAGGGTTCTCCCAGATTTTCTCTCCCTGGAAGCTGCCCGCGAACAGCTTGATGGGGTTCAGCACGAAGCGGGGGCCAATTTCGGCCAGCGCGCCCGTCTCCTGCACGATCTGGTAGTTGCGGAACCAGATGCGCTGGTCTAGCCAACAGAACGTCATCACGTGGTCGATGAATGGCTGCGACTTGGGGTGCAGCTTGGGCGTGCCGAACACCTGCGGGATGAAAACGATCAGAACTGCAAACAGCTAACCATCTCAACAACAGCGGTGCAAGGTAAATCAACCACACATTCATCCCCTTACAATTGTCCTTTGGCGACAATCCGACGAGACCTGAATGACAGAAAGTTAAATTTTTTACTTCCAGTTATGGAACCAAGAGAACTGGAGTGGATGGCAACTTCTGCATGTATGTGAGGGTGTGGTTTTCCATAGCGTCTAGTAAATGCTACAGTATTGTCAGGATAACAGACCCCCGTGACACACAGACATATGAATGCCAAAACACGCTAAAGTTTAAAGGCAGCGTGCCACCCTTTTTGTATTTCCAACTCACTGCTAGACCAGACGCGTCCGCTTTGCTCGATAATACCAGTTTTCTCGAAATCCTCCCGAAAAGCCCATTATTTCAATTTGAAGTAGCCGCTCCTGCGGCACAAATCTCACTTTATTTCCCGCTCGCCACTATGAAAGTAATGCGTTTCATTTACCTTGCCTTTTCCAACGGATGCGTTCTGTTGTTTGCAACACACTAATTTGTCAAAATGCTTGTGCAATAAATGCCACGAAAATTTGGAACACTTATTAGAAAAAAAGGCACGCCGAAACGAGAATATTCTCCCGCGAATCCAACAAAACGTAACGCTATGACTTTGACTTCTACCCGTTGAGAGCGACTCTTTTCGAGGCGCACGTTTGCTTTGAGAATGCAAGTGCACTTGCATGCCGCTGTGCAGACCACAAACATTCATTCATACCGCCGTCATCATGACGACGGCGGTCACGACAGCTGAAGCTACCAAGGTAGAACGGGTAGGGCTGTTACAAAGCGTTGACAGTGTAATTTGGACCAGAAAATGATTGAAATATATATCTTTAAAAAACCTTGATAGCACTTCAGTGACACTACCCAGTGCTATTGTAAAATGGAACTAGACGTGAGCTTTCACCAGTACATGTTTTCTATATATACCCCAAAGGTGGGACAATCTCTTTAAGGCAGCTTAGTTTTCATTACTCATATTCAAGCGCTCCTCACTACGACTCCGGTTTTTTTACGACAAATTTCCCAATTTTTTTATCATTGCTCTGAGGCCTTGAATCGCTGCCGCTTTTTGTCTCCGCCCCGCTGTTTCGACCCATGAAACGCGCGCCTCGTACCGAGGCAGCCTACACCTACGCAGACACCGGCAGACCGCCACGCCGGTGGCGTTTCTGCATCGCGCCGCAGCCGCCCGGGACAGCCTGTCATCGCACGTGTGTGATACCGCAACACTGGGCGCATTTCAAACCGCCACACGCGATGTAATTTCGACTATTGGCCACTGATCTGACGCAGCCCATAGCGCAAAGACAGATCTGTTTTAACTCTGACCATTGCTCATATCATCACACTGTATCAATGCCCGTATCGTCTTATTGTATACTCTATGTGTACCTTTTTATACTGCACCTGCACATAATTTGAAACATGGCCTTGACCTCAAACCGTAATAGCTACCATGTGGATGGTTTCCAATGCACTGATACTGATATTGGTACCCCGATAATCACCAAACAGCTTAGAGCAAAACAAAAACACTGCGTGACGAATCACCACTTGCCTTAAATGCACGTCAGCAGCAAAAGAAAAGGAAAAATACAACGGATGATAGAATACAACAAGAAAGGGCTCACATCTGCATTTTAAGTTAACTACAATCTTATCAATTTGCAAAGGAGTTCCATCGTTTGAGTATCACCTGTGTCAGAAGCTCCTTGAATACTTGTTGGTGGGGCAAAGTGAAGTTCGCGTCGAAAGACAGCAGCGGGCGAGAACCCTTCAGCGAGTTGCCGGTCATTTTCAACTCCTGCATCGTGTGCACTGCAACAAAGGACCAATACCGCACATAACACATCAGCAAGAAAGCGTGGATAATGACGGTAAAAACACTGTCCAACAGCCCCAAAACAAACTTGTTCACACAGAGACAGGCTGTATTGCCATACACTTGAGTGACGCGACATGGGAGATAATTCAATGTAAATGACACCCATGTCCACCACAATTCTCCAATTCACCAAATCTTATGATTTCAAGGCTGAGCAATGCTGCAAAATCTCGTTTCTTAACAGTTGTGGCAGCCCGTCTGGTTGGCGGGGCGAAAGGTTTGGAAGAGCGAAACAAACTGACCGCTTTCCACTAGGAAGTAGCCCGTGGGGCCATCGGGTACGTTCGTCATCCATAGGTAGAGATGTTCCTTACGGGGTTCGAAAAACAGGCACTTGTTGCAATTCTTCATCTCGCATATCTGAAATATTGGTACAACAGTTTTTCAAGAGGCCAGACTTGAAAAACGTGAATGACACTGGAGTGTTTCCCTTTAGAAAGCTAGCGGAGGCGCATCAACATTTGACAAGGCTACAGCAAACACCTGAAAATGCTGAGCGACACATGATGTAACAGTGTTGACTCATCGGGCATTTCTGAAAAGATGGCCGAATTTCTGAAGTGGGAAACTCTGAGGAAGCAGCTAATACCGAACAGAGATTGCTGACACGATATTAACCGTACTTCCCAGACGCACAGGCGCACGTCTACACACCCGCCACGTCCGCACACAACACACGGCACACCATCCCAGTACGCTTTTACAAGGCCGAAGCAACTTGAATGAAAGCGCTAAAAAGCAAATGTTCTGCACTGAAAATCAATATATTTTGCAGACTACGAGCCGTGAACACACAACCCATAAAAACGAATATGCGTACCTCGTTAATGACCCGTTTCTCGTCCTTCTTATCCATTTTGGACTCAGATTTGGCATGGGGCAGCATGTCCTTCACGTCAGTCATGAGATGTCGGTAGCGATGCGATATGCCGCGTGATGAGAAAACCAGCACGCGCTGTTTGTTGATCCATTTCTTTGCCTGAAACACACGCAACGAACGAATGGTAAACCACACAAATACCTAAAGGGTCGATACATAGCATCGCATAGCCAAATGAACGCGCCAAGAACATGGCAATATCTGAAAACAACGTAATTTGGTCGCCAAATTATGCAATATGTTGCAAATAACCACCAAGGACAGGGCACGGAGCCCGTGGCGCTGACGTGCTGTCGGTGGCTGCAAACAGGCGTTCAGTTCCAGGTAACCCGGTCCGAGGAAGACGAGAGCCTTCACATCGGACATGAAAGTTGCCCGTGAGCGGTGCACAGGCCGGTGGGCTTCTGCACAACTGTGCAGGACACCGCCAGAAATGTGAACAACTGCAAAAACTGAGCACAAACCCGCGGGCTCTGCAACAACGATAAACATGAGCGCACATGTGAGAGCTAACGAGTGATATAACAAACGTACAACAAATGGCATGCATATTGCTTCATGCCAATGATATCTTAAAAATGAGTGCCTTCATTTATTTTGCAAAGGAGCTTCCGCCTGACACGTCCTCTGTAATCATGTTTAATTCATAAATTCAGCGTGTACTGTCACACAAGTATGATTACCTATACGCCCCCACTTTAACGCAGCCGAGACTACGGTACTTTCCACCTGTCCCGACACAGAGGATGGAAGGAAGTCCCTTGGCAAGGCAGAATCCAGTTTTCAGATCGAAAAATGTAAAACTTAGTGTCACCATGGGGTTATGTTCAAAACATGACCTTATCGGCCCTGATCTTCTTATAAAAGAATCACTTCAGGGAGTGTACTGCATTTGTATGGGGTTTTGCACCGAAAATTGGTTGACATCCACCTTATCCCCCATAATACAAAACATGACCGCGCCGGGTGGTGTTCAACCCACATACATGACATTAGAATTGCGGTGAAGCGCGAACCAGCTGATCGTCAAAAAGGCATGGACTTTACACAGTTCATCCGCTTCAATGACACAACCTGCAGACAAGCGTCTTGAAATCACGATCACCTTGGCTAAACACGCAGAGCGGTTGGTGTCAACGTTCTCTCCTGATATATCACCAGTGCTAAGACTGTGAGAGCTGCCCATTTCAGGGGTACATCCCCGGCCACGCTGCGCTCAGGCCGTCACCAAGTCCTTCAACTTCGACTAACAAATCTCCATACACATCCAAAGCTGCCTCTTAAGAGAGTGCTGCCCCTTGCCTCTTGTGAAGGGCATGAGTGGAAACAGGCGGGGTGCAGTCGGTGCCCGTTCCTTCGTCAATTCCTCGAGGTCCACTTTTCCGTTCAGAGTCTGTCATAAAATCAAACGTCTCCTTTGTCATGCTACGTGAGTGTCATGTTGTTTAGTTGAAATCGGTCTTAGTACAACGTGCAATGTCCCCTCTGCGGACTTACACCACTTTTAGTTGACGAAGGTAAGCTCGGTGTCTCTTGTTTTGGTGCTGGTTTTCAGTGTTGCTTTACCTGGCACAGAAGCTTCTTGTTTATGCCGTCCTTAATCACATCACTGCCGTACAGGAAGTCATCATGCTTCATCTTCTTGATGCGGATACCGACACTTCCCACCAGAAACGTACCTTTTTCCGTTTCTTCAGATATCTGCTGATCACTTGATGATGCACATCGGCGCTCTTACATGTGTGTATCTTAGTCACTTATTTGCCAGTGATGGGTTCCGCTGCCAAGTGATCGTGGTGATCAGCTTGCGTGGGAGCTGTTACGCTATCCAGTATTTGTTTTTGGAGCACAAGAATGTCAGCGCAGAAGGCTACTCGATTCTCATCATGGTTGGGTTGACATCGCCGACGTAACCCCCGTGCATAGAAGTCATGCCAGGTCGCTGCAGAGGTAGCGCCACGTCCGTACTCAAAGTTTATCCCGTCGTGTTCGTCATTGGCCAACTTTATGGCAGCCCGGTGTATGTGCAGATGACTCCGTTGAGGTACTGCGGTTGTGCCGATGCCCATATAGGAGACGGCGTAACTGCCCGCGACGGGGTATAGAGGTTTAGGTCCGAGGTGGCCATGGTCCTGCGTTGTCATCCAGATCCAAGGCTTTCCTCCCAGTGCTCTCCAGCCCAGTCACAGCTCTTTCTAGGGAGCCTGCTCTGAGGCGACCCCGTATTTGCGCTAGTGCTGCGTGCTTGTTTCTTCACAGCTATCCTCGATAGAGCCACATTGTCATGTCAAAAATCTGAGGTGAGCATCACCCTTGCCATATGTAGTATAAATGTCACAGCACAAAAAGGAATGAAGTTCTCCATGCAGGACAACCATATGGTCTCAAACAACCAAAACATTCAAGCAGGCATTCTCACCAAATACATTATGGGTATCCAACTGTAAGGTGATACCATATATTTTGGCATCATATGCAAGATCTTCAAACAGCACAATCTTGAAAAAATGCATTGTTGATAGTCAATATGCATTTGTTGAAACATTCACATGCCAAGTTTGGAGTAGGCTTCAGTAATGGCTGGCAAAATACATGCACAACTATGCTAGACAACTCATACTGTTTCTGGAAGTTTAGAGCATGTGTTGTGAGTGAGTAATGTGTTCTCACTTTATGATACATGCTTTGGAGCAAGCAATGCTGTCATTGAACACACCACAAAAGGACATATTAAATAGCCTATGTCCTTTGCTGGTGTCACATAATCGCTGTAAACCCAACACAAATGGACACATTTGCTTGGCTACATCCTTTTGCCATTATTCAAGTGCACAATGTGCAGAGCATATATCTTTTGAGCCACTTGCACCTCTTTGCTTTGCATCACATGTTTCCTTCACATCACATTGATACAAATCAAATGATACTACAAATCAAGTTCTAGAAAAAAGGTGGCTACATCCTATAAACATGGATGGAAGAGGTTCATGGGGCAGTGGCTCACTGGGACAACCATTTACCTTTCTTTAAGATCAGGACTATCTCACCCAGTCAATCTAGGGCAAATTAAAATCACCTGTGTCATGAAGAAGGAAAACTGAGCTCTGCATCCTTTCTGAATAAGGTGCTCGAGTTGCTGCACTCTGGTGCATTGCCTGATGGACTACAGTACATGCATGTGCCCAAAAAATCAGGGCCCCAGTCAGATGCCAGATAATACTCATACCAAAGCCAAGCCAGAAGACAGAACCTACCTTTGCTGAATGCTGTTCAGTTGTTGATGTGGTATCTGGTGCTGTATTTAACTGAGGCTGTGAAAGCAATGCCCTTTTGGCCTTCCTCTTGGACTTCAAAGACCCCAACTTCTTGTGATTAGCTTTGACCTTTGTTGAAGCCTTCATGTCCGTCCACAAAGATTCGAAAAGCTTGAACACTACCTAACTGCTCGAAACGTGGGTCTCGGAAACCACGAGCAGTGGGAGAATGTGTCACATATGGCGAAAAATGTTGAACTTGGTATCAAGACACAGACACTGATATATGAATATTTCAGCCACCTCCAACTCGCACACCACTCACACTGCCCCCGCCGCGAAATGCGCCTGGGGACCGCACCACACGCGCGCCGCCCACGTGTGTACGCCTGGTCGTGGTACTTGGAGGCTTATTTATTCCGGCAGAATGATGACGTCACTGGAGTTCACCAGCCCCCGCTGCCGCCGCCGCCGCCGCGTCGCCGGCTAGGTCGGCGTTTTTGTCAGTGTATCTAATGGCTTGGAAAAGAGATACGCCACGACATCTGTGGTATGACTGGCGTATGTGCTTCCTGCCGACGGGGCTTCCCGCTGGCTTGAACTGGCATCCCTCTGGCTTAGCGAGGCTCGCCGGCAGCGATTCATTTGCTGTAAACGGCCTTTTTGAGATGCGTGGACCGGACTGTGTGTTTGACCTATAGTCCTATACTACCTGGGAGCGCATGAGGTGAGCTTCGTAAGAAGTCCCGTTAGATCACAGCGGCCGCCTTTGAACGCGAGGCCTGGGATGTTTGTGGAATCTGCTGATGTCATAGCCCAGACCGGTCGAGGCCTCACTGGCCGCCTTAGGTTGCCACCTTGGACCGCAGGAACCACCTTGGAACGCCTAGTCCGGGCTCTGTATGGGGGCTGCTGAGATCAAAGTGGGAGTCGCCTCCCAACTATGCACCGGAGGTCTGCTTTGGAAATATAGCGCCAATCACCGCGGTTCACAACTAGTGCATGCCAAGCTGTCCGGCCAAGCTTAGCGGGGACATCCATATCCGGGATGCGGGACGATTTGACCTTCAGCGTGGCCTGGCTCGAGGGCCGTAAGTACCCGCGGGTGGATGACAGAAACCGGCGACGGCAAAGCTGCGAAAACGTTGAAACTGATATGGCCTGACCTGAACGAAATAACATTTGTCTACAGCGTCGGAATCAATACAGAAACGAACGGATACTCGCTGCAAAGTTTTCATGCAATAGCTGACGTGGCTGAAACCAACAGACGAGCTATGATTTCGTTCGAGATCACGCAAAACTCGAAACCACGCGCAGCGCCCGCTGAGGGAAGGATCCAGTGACGTCATGCTAATCTTGAGTGGATGGGACACTAAAATCGCTCGATGATCCTACCCCTCACAAGGCCTTAACGTTGTTGGAACGTGCTGGGACAGTGGGGTGCCGGTCGGTCTGGACGATATCGCAGAATTTAAGACATGGGAGATAGTAGGGAGAGTACCGTTCCTCCTTTACAAACTGAACAGAAAGGAGAGGACTTGGAATCAATGTGCAAAGAAGTAAGGCCATTGTTGAATTAGTTTTTGGAGGTTTCGCTGTTTGCCCTTCTGCTGTAAAAATGTAAACAATACTGAATAAAACAACTGAATCAGGCACAGTCTGTTGCCGTACATTTGCAGGCTTTGGATCGGGGGCAGCTGAGCAGTTCTAAGAAATGTCTTAAAAATGTTCAATCTGTCCCAATAACCCAGATGGTTATGCAACACCTGCAACACCTGCAATATCTGCACAAAACCACCTCCCATTAGGTCAGCCTGGTACTACAGCTGCTGGACATGAACAAATCCATGTGTTAAGTTTTAAGTGACAAATGAGGTGAGCAGTGACTTGGCTCAGATATTGTGTGAATAATCATAACACTGCAAATGATTGGGCTTTATAACCAGCCATGCAATGCAATTTTTATAACCAGCCACGCATCTGCAATTTGGTTCTTGAGAGAGAACAGAAGTGTTATCATTATATCCTGTAGTGAGAACAACAAAAACAGGATTTGTGCACAGATCCAGTCAGCATTGGCAGTATCAGGGCATTTTAAGACAGGATGCCTTTGTAAGACATTATGTGGGATGTGGTAAAGATTGAAAAAAAGAGCTAAGAAATCTTGTATTTGAGCTGAGCCAAGTAACCTGATCTCTACACCTCTGCTGCATTATAACTATTTGAAGCTCACTCAGTTGTGGAAACTGTAACCTGCACTATCCAAAACTCTTGTAATGCCTTGGAAAGATCCTTCTGCAATCCTCCCTGACAAAAGGACTGCATGCAAACTGGTTGGTACCCTCCATGTAGGTATCACTTACTTTTCATGATGTGAATTTTGAGTGGTCCTGGGTAGAAGTAAGTAGTTCCACAGAGCAGTTCAACTCTGACACTGCTGAGCTTAGTCCCATCCATGTGAAACATCTGAAGCAAACAATTAGTATCATTAAAACAAAAAAGCATGCATGCCTCTTGCCTATCAACCATTTTTTATCCACAGATCCTCCTCCCCAGTGCACTTGGATCAATGCTATGTGCAGAGTCTTGGAGGCATATACATTTGTTTATAAAATTGCATATTTCCAGGATAGTTGTTGTGCTATTATGATACTTATTTAGACACTTTTTGCATTTTAATACACTGAGCTCTTCGTTTCAGGAGCTTATCAACAAGATACGATCAATGGAGCTGCATATCAAGCAGCTGCGAAACATCATTGCAAAGTCAGGCAGCGTCAAACCAAAGGCCACAAAAGGAAAACAGCGAGAATTCAACTATGGCAAGTATGTGTGTTCATTGTGTTTAGGCCAGAAATGATACCAATAACAAGCTTGAAAATATTGCATGTTTTGGTCTTTATTTGGTTTCTGTAACTCACTTCTTCAAGGAAAGTGCTAGGTTTCCTTTTGTCTGCACATATGAAGCATTTCCTTTATATTTACTGGCTTCCTAAGTACTGGCTTTTACAAAAGTACTTCCTGCTTCCAAAGTGGGCCTATAAATTTGCATCCTTGCAAAACTTAAAGCAATAATTACCTCACAGCTGCAAACTGTCCTCGCACATTACAGCGTTTTCAACTTTCAGTAACTGTGTATGGCACTGCTGTGATGAATGGTCAGCCTATTGATAGGGTTCAAGTGTAAATGCTGAGGATAACGTTTGATTTCGGCCGAATTGGCATGGCCGAAAACGTCGCCAGACTGGATCAGCGGGCTAGAGGTCTGTCATAACGCCATTTCTGGGCGAAATTCGAAGAAGTTGCGACTTGCTGTCCTGATTTGGTGATATAGTTGTGTCTGCTATGAGCTTTCTCACTGCGTCGTAATAGTTTTGACTTTTACATGAAACCGATTGGATGAGAAGCAACTGACGGTACTTGCAGTGTTTCAGTGTTTTAGTTCGTAGCATTACTACCGAAAGGTATGGTCAACGGTGGCGACATTTAAAGTGTTGAGGACTGACAAGGTCGAGAACTGTCAAGAAATGCTAGTGGCAACCCACCATGGATATGTCATTACTTTGTCTTTGATTGCGGGGCGCACAATTTTTTTTTGTCTTGAAAACCGTTAAATCCGCAGGACAGACATGTTTTGAAACGAGGTATGGTGCTGCGTGGTAGCATGTGCTGCTGCAGCGTCATGTTTTCGAAATATATGCCTTAGTTTTATTGCCGTAAATGTGGTCTCTATCACTCATAGATCATTTAGATTACATCCTCTACTAGCTAAGCCTGGGTCACAGGTTCACATGTGACTTCAGCTTTAGTCTTCCGGTCATAGCCGCAAGAACAGGGGTGTGTCAACGGTACCCCACTTCCCAAACAAGTTTCTTGACCGTGGCTTGCGGTCACGGCCGGCAGGTACCGGCGGCGGCACATTCTGCTGCGCTTCTGCTACCTGGGCTGGGACTACCAGGGCTTCGCCAGCCAGGAGGACACGCCCTGCACCATTGAGGCGGAGCTGTTCCGATGTCTGGAGCTGACCCGGCTCGTGCGCGACCGCCAGACGGCCAAATACCACCGCTGCGGCCGCACAGACAAGGTAGCCGTCATCATCCCCGGCTCTCTTACCGGTGGTCGGCCGTCACTATCCCCCAGCTCTCTTGCCGGCGATCGGCCGTCACTATCCCCCGGCTCTTTTACCGGTGGTCGGCCGTCATTGTCCCCCAGCTCTCTTACCGGTGTTCGGCCGTCACTATCCCCCGGCTCTCTTACCGGCGTTCGGCCGTCACCATCCCCCGGCTCTCTTACCGGTGGTCGGCCGTCACTATCCCCCGGCTCTCTTACCGGTGTTCGGCCGTCACTATCCCCCGGCTCTCTTACCGGCGTTCGGCCGTCACCATCCCCCGGCTCTCTTACCGGTGGTCGGCCGTCACTATCCCCCGGCTCTCTTACCGGTGGTCGGCCGTCACTATCCCCCGGCTCTCTTACCGGTGGTCGGCCGTCACTGTCGCCCGGCTCTCTTACCGGTGGTCGGCCGTCACTATCCCCCGGCTCTCTTACCGGTGGTCGGCCGTCACTATCCCCCGGCTCTCTTACCGGTGGTCGGCCGTCACTATCCCCCGGCTCTCTTACCGGTGGTCGGCCGTCACTGTCCCCCGGCTCTTTACCGGTGGTCGGCCGTCACTATCCCCCGGCTCTTACCGGTGGTCGGCCGTCACTATCCCCCGGCTCTTTTACCGGTGGTCGGCCGTCACTATCCCCCGGCTCTCTTACCGGCGTTCGGCCGTCACCATCCCCCGTCTCTCGTACCGGTGGTCGGCCGTCACTATCCCCCGGCTCTCTTACCGGTGTTCGGCCGTCACCATCTCCCGTCTTTCTTACCGGTGGTCGGCCGTCACCATCCCCCGTCTCTCTTACCGGTGGTCGGCTGTCACCGTCCCCCAGCTCTCTTACCGGTGGTCGGCCGTCACCATCCCCCCGTCTCTCTTACCGGCGTTCGGCCGTCACCATCCCCCGTCTCTCTTACCGGTGGTCGGCCGTCACCATCCTCCAGCTCTCTTTCCGGCGGTCGGCCGTCACCGCCCTTCAGCTTTCTTACCGGCGTTCGGCCGTCACCATCCCCCGTCTCTCTTACCGGTGGTCGGCTGTCATCGTCCCCCAGCTCCCTCACTGGCGGTCGGCCCTCACCATCCCCGTCTCTCCTACCGGTGGTCGGCTGTCACCGTCCCCCAGCTCTCTTACCGGTGGTCGGCCGTCACCGTTCCCCGGCTCTCTTACCGGTGGTCGGCCGTCACCACCCCCCGGCTCTCTTACCGGCCGTCGGTCAGCCAACTGCCGCCCATGATGCTCCGCGATAGCATACCTGCCTCCGCCGTGCCAGGTGTGGTCATTGGTGACCGTGCGGTCAGGTCCGGTCCGTTTTAGCCAGGTGTAATAAATGCGTATGTGAGTGTAAATCTAAGTTCGTGGTTCCCGTTGCAATCCGTTCTTGCGCGAGTGCCAACCGTTTCTCCCCGGCATTGTACACTGACACGTTATCAGTGATACCCTGTCGGTCGTCTACACGCTGCCGGCTCGCCGTGGGCCGCCTTGACGTGCTCCGAGCTCCGGTTCTCCCAACGGGAGCCGGGTCGCCGCTGACGTGCTCCGAGCTCTGATGCTCCTATCGGGAGCCGGGCCGCCGTTGACAAGCTCCGAGCTCCGATGCTTCCATTGGGAACCGGACCACCGCTGACTTGCTCCGAGCTCCGATGCTCCTATCGGGAGCCGGGCCGCCGCTGACGAGCTCCGAGCTCCGGTGCATCCGCCACTGGTGTGCTCCGTGATCCGGTGCTCCCGCTGGCAGCCAGGCCGCCGCTGACGAGCTCCGAGCTCCGGTGCTCCCGCCACTGGTGCACTCTGGGATCCGGTGCTCCCGCCGGGAGCCAGGCCGCCGCTGACGAGCTCCGGGCTCCGGTGCTCCCGCCACTGGTGTACTGCGGGCTCCGGTACTCCCGCCACGGGCGTACTCCGTGGTCCGGTGCTCCCGCTGGGAGCCGGGCCGTCGCTGACGCATCACCGCCCCGCCGTCCCCAGGGCGTGTCGGCATTCAGCCAGGTGATCTCCTTGGACGTGCGAAGCCAGCAGCTGGCTGAGCCGGGCGAACCGGACGCGCCGGCTACCCCTGCCGCCCGAACAGGAGATCAACTACGCCTTCATCCTCAACAAAGGTGCGCCGCAGCCGACCGGCGGCCGAAGCACGCTGGACACGTGCCCTGCGGCGGGCGCCGTGTTCACCTGGCGTGGTTCGCCTGTTTTCGAGCTGCTCGCATCATGTGGAATTTCCGGAAACGCCCGTTCACTGAGTTGACCTTAAGACGAGCACATAAAGTGGTAATCGGGACCGTGCGAAGAATCGTCTAAGTGGCGGCACCTACTCGTGGGAAAATCCTGCTCGTGCCGGCAACTGTTCAGTGTTTTAGTTCAGTCCTACTTCTGCCTGGCCGCTATTCGTTTGAGAATGATATGCCCGCTGTGTCCCGCGCTGTCTTCATTTCGCTGTTTGCCGCTCTCGTGCCTCTCACGCCACTCTCACTCTTTCCATACGTCTCTCGCACCGCCATCACGCCTCTCTTACACCTCTCGCACTCCACGTCGGCAGTGCTGCCTGCTGAAATCCGCGTGCTGGCCTGGAGCCCAGTCAGTCCAGAGATGAGCGCCCGCTTCGACTGCCGGGGCCGTACTTACAAGTACTTCTTCCCGCGCGGCCCGCTGGATCTGCAGGTGGGCCGGTGGCCAGCGACTCGCGCGCCATCTGTTCGGATGGCGCGCCGGGCCGGGGAGCTAATGGAGGGAGGCAGGGCCGGCGCGCCCTCTGCTCCGAACGGCGCCTGGCCGGGAGAGAGGGCCGGCCGGGCGGCCACACAGGGACACGGACGCTGCCTTCCCAGTCGTGGCTTCTTCGGAGGCGCACCGCCCCTGGGACAATCTGTTCTGAGCGTTCTCCCTCTAGCGTCCCTTCTCCTGGACGCAAAATGGCCGCACCACCAAACAAAAACAGGCGTCCTCTGTTTTTGTGCACGGAACCGTTTGATAGGCGTAATGACATTAAACAAGTTGAGTGCAGTTGCTAGCTTATAATCTCGAATTGTTGAAAGCAATAGTAGTAACGGCCTGGGTGGGAACCAATGGATGTCATTGAATGTTTTCCGACGGCATCTCGAAATTACGCATAACATAGACTCCTAGTACCTAACTTTGTGACGCAAAGTCCTCGATGCGTTGTCAAAATCACATTGTGTTGCGAATCGAACGATCGCCGCGTCTATGTTTAGAACCATGACCTTCATGGCAGGCAAAATATGATATCGTGGTCGCAATCTGTGGCATGTGAAATCAGGTAATACGGGTCATGCCTCCTACAAAGGCCCCATCCCGTTACCGAAAGAGCCGGATATCACACGAGGACGAAACAGACTGCGCTCGATAGCGCCCTTCAGACGGCATCAAAGTTTGAGTCATGCTGCCTGAAATATTTCATACCAGATCATGACATGTCAAAAAGTGTTGCCACGAACATTCCGTTGTGTGTGTGTGTGTGTGTGTGCGCGCGCGCGTGCGTGCGTGCGTGCGTGCGTGTCATTGGGGCTTTACGACGCACTCAGCTGCTGAGGCTATATGGCGTCGCCTGCCTCTCACCCTGGCGGGAAGGGCGGTCACCGAGGAAAATCGAACCCCGTACCTCTGGTTTCCCAGGCGCGCAGTGGTCAACGTAGACGCGTTAGCCACTACACTGCCGGCGCCACCCACTCCGTTTTGTCACGCTCGACTCGGGTCGGCGTTGGATGACCCAATGACCCAATTACATTTACATGATAATTTCATCATACAGTACGACGGGCAAGATGCAGCGAGTAATGGCGCAAAGCTCTTGAAACGCGTAATCTAGCGACTAATGTAACGACTAGCTTACGTTACTGGGCGTTTTCACGCGAACCGCCAACGACATGGCATCGATGACCGGCTGGTCACTCGTGGCTTGGGGAAGAAAATATCTTCAGACTTTTCACAAAGCGTTTAGAAAGTGCCGAAGCGAGTCACTGAAAGTTACAGCGTCATGCACTTGGTAGTACAGACGATATTCTAGAAAGACTGCGGGGCTCTGAGATCCTTCGTGCAAGGGCTAACCAACGAGAACCCCGGATATGTCATGCCTGCCTTGCGTAGAGTTAGCGCTGGGCGTTGGTCTGTCCGTCCTTCCGTACATGATTGTACATACTTCCTTGATGTCAATGAAATTGCGGTATGCGGAAGAAAATGTAAAGAGCTCGTAACAAGAGGGTTTGTCGTTAGAAATGGACGCCTCGTGGTATATATCGCACAAATCTAAATAAGCATCCGCTGTTTCACTGGTTGTGTCCCTGGTGGATGACATACATCGTTAAGACATCGGAAGCGGATGCCCCGCAAATCGACTCCCAATAAGTTTGAATCCGCTCTGACCCGCATGGTTGTGTCTCTGATATTGGCACTGGTAATTTGCACGGATGTGATCGTTTGGGCTGGTCGGATGTGGGCGCACACCCACGGTAACGCTCACGCAGGCGTGACGCGCTGGACGATGATCCGGGTTGGCCGCCGGCGGTAAAGGTCGCGCCGGTCCCGCCGTGCGGTCGCTGACCTTTGACCCGGCCCGCCCGCTCGGCACCGCGCCTGCACAGCTGACGGCGCGTGTCAGCCAATGCGGGCGTCATCTGGTGTCATATGATAGGGTGTGGGTTTTGTCAGCGCTTGATTGGTTTATCGCGTCGGCCGGGTCGGCTCGCGCGCCTCCCGTTGGCGCCGTGTAAAGCTGTCGATGTCGGAGTGGTCCCAGTTTATGGGGTTTCCGGTCGTGAGAAGAGGTCAGTTTGCTCTAAAGCCGCCCAATATGACGTGGCCATAAATGATCTGGCCTGCTGAGATTGCGATTTATCTGGACATTTGCTGGTGTCGTGGATCCTCGAGGCATACGAATGGGGCTAAGTTATTAAGAGCGAGTTAAGCTTCAATGTGCAGGCAAGTGACGCACGCTGCTCGCGCCTTGTCTGGAGAATGGTCTCAAACGTCTCACATCGAGCAAATTACCAACGCTCAACTACGGCCGAAGCCCCGCATCGTCGTGTTCTTGCTTCCACTATCAAAGGGATGTTAATGCCAAAGTGTTTTACCTGATATCACTGTATTAGGACATTTCCAGCGCAATCGTGTAGCATTTAACGCCCTGCGGCAGTGGGCAGCAAATGACCATCGCAGTCGGAGCGCCGTTAAGCCCAAATGGCCATCACTGTGCGGCTTCTTCACTTATCAATTGGGCATGCACGGTCAGTCTTGGATAATGATGCTCACCGCATGTGTATTTTAATCCTGTGTTATCCATCCAGAGCACGTTTTTCACCGGCTGAGCAATCACTAACGGTCTGATAACATCTTTGGGTTAATGCGTAATGCAGACATTTTACTATCCATTATCCATCATTCATGTGTGCCTCGGCCAGCCCGCCGCAGGCCTAATGTTCGCTTCTGATTTATTGCATACATTACACGCCCGGAGATATCTTTTGACATGTCTTGGAGATGCCTTGTGTCTTCATCATAGCTCACCGTTTGCATGTTAAATCCATCCACTTCGCCGGTTTTCTCGGCATCAGCGTCTTTCGTTTGATGACATGTTTTTGATAACCTCCTGACAGCCTCCTCAGCTGACACACACAATTCTCAGGCCCAAGTTTTCCGCACACGGCATGTTCTTTTAGTAATAAAAGTACTAAGTTAACAGCAGGTGGAACATTGCTGTATCCGAGAAGGTGTGTAAAACAAGTTGAGATTGTCTGGTGTTCGACAGGTATTGTATATTTTCGTCATGCATGGGTTCCATATCGGTCTCACGATTGCGTGCCGTAAAATAACTCATTCTGTTCATCCGCCAGAATGTACATGAGACCCAGCGGGCTCCCCACTATGCTTCTCGTGAAGTCAAGCTCTTGTGTTAGAACACACCAGTGAATAGTCCTCTGCGATTATTACAGCCTTGTAAACTTACAGCATTTGCATGTGAAGCTCAAGGAATGGAATCCCAATGTTCAACTGTTTGCTTCAGTGTGGGGGAAGAAATTATGCTGCATGTCCGTATCTGTCAGCCGAGTCCGTGCCGTCTCCTGACCGTGTCTGCCAGCCGGGTCCGTGCCGTCTCTTGACCATGTCTGTCAGCCGAGCTCGTGCGGTCTCCTGACCATGTCTGTCGGCCGAGTCCGTGCCGTCTCCTGACCATGTCTGTCAGCCGAGCCCGTGTCGTCTCCTGACCATGTCTGTCAGCTGGCCGAGTCCGTGCCGTCTCCTGACCATATCTGTCAGCCGAGCCCGTGCCGTCTTCTGACCATGTCTGTTAACCGAGTCCGTGCCGTCTCCTGACCACGTCTGTCAGCCGGGTCCGTGCCGTCTCCTGACCATGTATGTTAACCGAGTCCGTGCCGTCTCCTGACCATGTATGTTAACCGAGTCCGTGCCGTCTCCTGACCATGTCTGTCAGCCGAGTCCGTGCCGTCTCCTGACCATGTCTGTCGGCCGAGCCCGTGCCGTCTCCTGACCCTGTCTGTCAGCCGAGTCCGTGCTGTCTCCTGGCCATGTCTGCCAGCCGAGTCCGTGCCGTCTCCTGACCATGTCTGTCAGCCGAGTCCGTGCCGTCTCTGACCATGTCTGTTAGCTGGCCGAGTCCGTGCCGTCTCCTGACCATGTCTGCCAGCCGAGTCCGTGCCGTCTCTGACCTGTCTGTCAGCCGAGTCCGTGCCGTCTCCTGACCCGTCTGTCAGCCGAGTCCGTGCTGTCTCCTGACCATGTCTGTAGCCGAGTCCGTGCCGTCTCCTGACCATGTCTGTCCGAGTCCGTGCCGTCTCCTGACCATGTCTGTCAGCCGAGTCCGTGCCGTCTCCTGACCATGTCTGTCGGCCGAGTCCGTGCCGTCTCTGACCATGTCTGTCAGCCGAGTCCGTGCTGTCTCCTGACCATGTCTGCAGCCGAGTCCGTGCCGTCTCCTGACCATGTCTGTCAGCCGAGTCCGTGCCGTCTCTGACCATGTCTGTCAGCTGGCCGAGTCCGTGCCGTCTCCTGACCGTGTCTGGCAGCCGAGTCCGTGCCGTCTCCTGACCGTGTCTGTCAGCCGAGTCCGTGCCGTCTCCTGACCCTGTCTGTCAGCCGAGTCCGTGCTGTCTCCTTACCATGTCTGTCAGCCGAGTCCGTGCCGTCTCCTGACCATGTCTGTCAGCTGGCCGAGTCCGTGCCGTCTCCTGACCATGTCTGTCAGCTGGCCGAGTCCGTGCCGTCTTCTGACCATGTCTGTTAACCGAGTCCGTGCCGTCTCTTGACCATGTCTGTTAACCGAGTCCGTGCCGTCTCCTGACCATGTCTGTCAGCCGAGTCCGTGCCGTCTCCTGACCATGTCTGTCAGCTGGCCGAGTCGGTGCCGTCTCCTGACCGTGTCTGCCAGCCGAGTCCGTGCTGTCTCCTGACCGTGTCTGTCAGCCGAGTCCGTGCCGTCTCCTGACCCTGTCTTTCAGCCGAGTCCGTGCTGTCTTCTGACCATATCTGTCAGCCGAGCCCGTGCCGTCTCCTGACCATGTCTGTCAGCCGAATCCGTGCCGTCTCCTGACCATGTCTGTCAGCTGGCCGAGTCCGTGCCGTCTTCTGACCATGTCTGTTAACCGAGTCCGTGCCGTCTTCTGACCATGTCTGTTAACCGAGTCCGTGCCGTCTCCTGACCATGTCTGTCAGCCGAGTCCGTGCCGTCTCCTGACCATGTCTATCAGCCGAGTCCGTGCCGTCTCCTGACCACATTGGTCATCGGATCTCGTTTTGCCTTCAGGCGATGCAGGCCGCCGCTGACCGGCTGTGCGGCCACCACGACTTCCGCAACATCTGCAAGATGGACGTGGGCAACGGCGTGCTGGAGTACCGGCGCCACCTGCGCCAGGTCACCGTTCGCCCGCTGGAGGGCGGTGCCGATGACGGCTACCAGATGTGCCAGCTGGTGGTGCGCGGCAACGCCTTCCTCTGGCACCAGATCAGGTGCGGGCCTGCTGCCACCCCCCGCAACTGCCGGCTGGTATCTATGCTGCCGAGCGATGTTTGGTGTAGTGGGTGCTGACGCAGGGTCATGCAGTGTTGTGGGTTTCCAAGCTGTCATTTTGTGAAGTGCGCAGTGGCCTTGACCTCCAGCCTTCGCTGTGTCTAGCTGTAGCCGCTCAAGTCCCTTGCCTTGCCTGAGTTAGTGCGTACGCGCTGTTTTACCGGCACGTAGGACCAGCGTGTGACCACCGGCCCGTGCGCGGCAGGTGCATGATGGCGGTGCTCTTCCTGGTGGGAGAGCACCTGGAGGACGCGTCGGTGGTGGACCAGCTGCTCGACGTGCAGGCCAACCCGAGGTCAGTCGGCCAGCTGGAATCTGCCCCGCGGGGGGCCCCCACTCGGTGTGTGGCCCCACGCGGGCCATGCCGCCTCACGACTCGGCGTCGGCCCGGTGCACCGTCCCTGGCGATAGATGACGCGAGCAGACAACGCAAACAGGAATATCGGCCACAGGACGCGATGAATATCGCCCAGGCTACGTGGCCAACAGGCCGAGGGAAAATAACCCACTGTCGCCTCACTGTAGTTAGTGTCCGCGTAACAGGCTGTGTTTAATGAGGAGTCTGCTCTCAGTCCTACTCCAGCGAATGACGGATGCCACGAGATGTATTTGAGAACGGCTGGAGCGCGCCGCTGACGGTCGGCCGCGCCGCAGGAAGCCGCAGTACAGCATGGCCTCGGAGCTGCCGCTGAACCTTTATGACGTGGAGTACGACAGCGTGGCGTGGCACCACGACCGGGCGGTGCTGCTGGAGGTGACGGAGACGCTTCAGCGACTCTGGACGGAGACGGCCGTCAGGTGAGCCGAGCCGACCCAGGCAGGACAGGAGGACACGGGGCAGAGGACAGGGCGACGGCAGGTGAGCCGACCCAGGCAGGACAGGAGGACACGGGGCAGAGGACGGGGCGACGGCAGGTGAGCCGACCCAGGCAGGACAGGAGGACGCGGGGCAGAGGGCAAGGTGACGGCAGGTGAGCCGGCCCAGGCAGGACAGAAGGATACGGGGCAGAGGACAGGGGCGACAGCAGGTGAGCTGGTCCAGGCAGGATAAGAGGACACGGGGCAGAGGACGGGGCGACGGCAGGTGAGCCGACCCAGGCAGGACAAGAGGGCGCGGGGCGGAGGACAGGGTGACGGCAGGTGAGCCGACCCAGGCAGGTCAGGAGAACGCGGACAGAGGCCGGGGCAACGGCAGGTGAGCCGACAGAGGGAGGACAGCATCACGCCAGGGACAGAGAGGAGGGCGCACAGGATAGCGTCTGGTGGTTCAGAAGGCAGAGGACAGGATTGCATCGGATGAAATCACCATGATTTCTCCCAAGTCTGTGCCCAACGCAGCGTGCTACCCAATGGAAATTGATACCCATTAGGTCGTCCAGCCCGTGAAGTCTTGAGCGACAGCATGCAATCTTATATATGTATATATATATATATATATATATATATATATATATAACGTTTTGTGTGAGTGCGGCGTGCCGTGGCGTAGAAACATCGGAGCAGTGCTGATAGTGACAGTGGCAATTATGTGAGGATCGTGCGTGGGGGGGGGGGGGGGGAGACACAGGAGTGGTTTCCCTGGTGATACATTGCTATGCGGAGCGAGCTTGCCGCAATCTTCGAGGCGCATGTGCGTACCCGAAAGGTCTTAAGTCTTGGAAAATATCAGTGTGTGTAATGGTAGTAGGTAAATACAGATATCCTGGGAGATGCGGCGAACAGATGACATTGTGTCGTGCCGCAAAAAGGGATGGCTGGACACCGCATCGCACAACTATTAAAGGAAGCCAGCAGTGGTGGTGCAATTTGGGAAGGTGGGCATACGTGAATCTGTCTCACCGCCGGTCCCCTAAAGAGGAGCACAGTAACGGTTGCTGTGTGGATGTGGTCAGAGTCATCAGTTACACCCCAGATCCGAAAACGGCAGGCCTTATAAGGCTTCATGGAAATAACTGAGGGTTAAACAGCCCGTCTCACTAGGAGGAGCTCAGGTCCAACTGCGTTGACGACGTTCGACAATGTGGTAGTTGTTCTTGTTTTGCTTTTGTGTTTGTTGACTTTGGGTACAGCTGACGGACCCTGTATTTTAAAATTCATGTACAGCCAGTTATCAACATAACGAGAATGGGAGGCTGAGAGAACTGTTGTACGACACACAGCACATGTACGTGCCTGATACCGATACAGCGCATACAGCATGTTGTATAACGCGTTGAATAGTATTTTCCACGTGGCTGGCGGCCCATGTGGATGCTTTGGTCGCCAGATGGATTAATTGTAATCTCTAACGACGGTTGAAAATTCCACTTCGGAAACAACCATGGCCGTGACGAGATTACTGAGGGTTCGTGGTGTGGGTGGAGCAACAAGAGAACAATGTCACTGGTCATGCGTTCTGCCCATATGGCACCAGCGTGCAGCGAAGTAAGCGTGCCAGCGTTTGTTGAGGGTGGAAAGACAAACATGCCTTGATTTCCCGTACCGATAGCGTACAAATCACCAGCTGTAGTGCAAATGTATTCATGCAAAAGATTCGCCCAACCATAAAGATTTATATCTTGCATCGCAAGCACTACATCACCCTCAATCGTTTAAAACACGTGCTCCAGTTGAGTCCCTTTCGTAAGAGGCAGAGTTGTGGGGAGTTCTGAGTTAAGAGGCAGAGCCAGAGTGCTGTGCGCCTTGCCACTTCATCGATAACCTTGCTGCACATACCAGGGGTGGCCTTGGGCATCTCCTGGCTGAAAGCCTCTTCAGGTCGCCGAGGCTCTGAGACTTCTTGTGGACACGGAATTTCAGGAACCATCATAGATAAACATCTAGAGGAGTCGGATCCGGCGAGTGGGCCGTCCATATGCCGTCAGTCTTTCGTTCTGATGATGCGTGCTCCGAAGTGGTCTTCCAGCCGTGTCAGGACCGTCTTTGACGTGCAGAGGGTGGGCCGTCACGCTTTAGCCATTTGCTCTTTATTTTACCCGTCTTCTTAAAGCTTCTCACGTAGCGCAAAATTGTGTTGGTCGAGGGGCGTCGTAGCAGGTTTTTAAGCGAGCTTCGGATGCGTTTACGCTGCGACGATGGATCTCGACCAATAGTCGATTGACAGCTGTTATCTTTTGTTCTGTGCGAACATCTTCATTGTGGCAAATATGTTTGAGATTCGTCAACTAAATTCCAGAGCGTGTACTACAAACGGAACGGGAGAACACATACTTGTGAGATATTTGGCGCTGCGAAACGCCTATCACATCAGGTCATATTTTGGTACAGTTATTACGGACGTGCATTTCAGCCGAAAAATGTGAGGAGGTCCTGATGTGTTCAGCGGTGGGCGATGACGGGCTTTGCGGTCAGATTCCGAACTTTGGGAATCCCGGTGTTCCCTCGTCGGTGACCTCGTATTCTGGTGTTTTCCCCACATGAAAACGGAAATGCTGTCGCGCCCTTGCGGGCCGGCCGCTTTGCGGGATCTTTAGGGCCCAAGGTCATATAAAGGTCATACTCGGGCTGCCCGTGCCAAAGGTTCTCCTCGTCAATGGCAGATGCGGAGGTCTTTGTTGGGATTCAAGCCCACACGGTCGTCTGCCCTGAGCCCACGGCATCTGCCACCGGAGTGAAAGCTGGTTTTCTGCTTTAGTGTTGGGACGACGGTGTCCAAACACGATGCAAAGTGAGTCGCTTACGGTTGACATACAACAGAAACCTGATGGGCATGTAAAGCACCGGAACAACCTGGGATGAATGTCAAACTCCGGGAATGTGCCGTTTCCGTTGGTCGTGTAAAAGATTACCCAATGTTTGAAATGTCGACGGAAAATGTCTTTTCGAAGCATAGTCCATGTCGGAACCAGATATGAGGCCTCACTGACTCCTACGTTTGGATCTCGGAGATATTTGGTGTTAGGACAACGTCTCCTCGCGATGGAGCAGATGTTTCGTGCAGGACGTCTCCTCGCGATGGAGCAGATGTGTTCGTGGAGGACAATGTCTCCTCGCGATGGAGCAGATGTGTTCGTGGCAGGACAATGTCTCCTCGCGATGGAGCAGATGTGTTCGTGGGAGGACAATGTCTCCTCGCGATGGAGCAGATGTGTTCGTGCGGGGACAATGTCTCCTCGCGATGGAGCAGATGTGTTCGTGGAGGACAATGTCTCCTCGCGATGGAGCAGATGTGTTCGTGGAGGACAATGTCTCTCGCGATGGAGCAGATGTGTTCGGGGGGACAATGTCTCCTCGCGATGGAGCGGATGTGTTCGTGGCAGGACAATGTCTCCTCGCGATGGAGCAGATGTGTTCGTGGGAGGACAATGTCTCCTCGCGATGGAGCAGATGTGTTCGTGGCAGGACAATGTCTCCTCGCGATGGAGCAGATGTGTTCGTGGGGGGACAATGTCTCCTCGCGATGGAGCAGATGTGTTCGTGGGGGACAATGTCTCCTCGCGATGGAGCAGATGTGTTCGTGGCAGGACAATGTCTCCTCGCGATGGAGCAGATGTGTTCGTGGCAGGACAATGTCTCCTCGCGATGGAGCAGATGTGTTCGTGGGTCCACCCCAGACTCCGTGCGCGGTTACCCAAAACGTCAGCGTCTCATATGTTATGGTCTGTTTGTCGTGGCAGTCCAGCTTTTAACACCCGTGTTTGACGATCTGATCCGTTTTCACGAATATTGTCGCCAGATACTGGCACAAGTAGTACGCAGAAAAAGGAACGTTTGTACCAGTGCACAATAACACAGACGTGGCAAGTTATACTTCACCGCTACCGCTATCATCCAGCGACTCCCAAAGTATCGCCGCACTGAAACCTGTCCCGTGGCCGGCGGAAGCACTGTGTGCAGAAAACGGCGGGCAGCTGAGGCTGGTCCGTGGGCCGCCACCTACGCCATCCCATGAGAACGGAAGCGCGCCAGTTAGCGGACGTGGACTCGACGGTGAAAACGCATCCTGTTCAGGGGCATTATAGATTTATAGGCAGGCGCCGGCGCTGGCGGAAATCGGCCCATTTGGGCCAGACGTCCTGAGGGCGTCGTGCCTGCATCAGATGCGCGGACAAACTAGGCGGCGTTTGCTCGGGACGGCCGCCCGCCTTCTGGCGACCAGATGAGGTACAATGCCGTGCCTGTAATAATACACACCGGTCAAGCAAGCTTTTAAAGCGGGTCGCTAGCCCGGCCACGCGCTTGTGCACGAAATGACCGGAGCTGTGGTAAGCGGCGTGTTGTGAACGAAATGACCGGAGCTGTGGTAAGCGGCGTATTGTGGACGAAATGACCAGTAGCTGTGGTGAGCGGCGTGTTGTGGACGAAATGACCGGAGCTATGGTAAGCGGCGTATTGTGGACGAAATGACCGGAGCTGTGGTAAGCGGCGTGTTGTGGACGAAATAACCGGAAGCCATGGTAAGCGGCGTATTTTGGATTAAGTGACCGGAGCTGTGGTAAGCGGCGTATTGTGGACGAGATGACCGGGAGCTGGTAAGCGGCGTATTGTGGATGAAGTGACCGGAGCTGTGGTAAGCGCCGTGTTGTGGATCGAAATGACCCGAAAGCTGCGGTAAGCGGCGTATTGTGGCCAAATTGACTGGGGCTGTGGTAAGCGGCGTATCATGGACGAAATGTCCAGAAGCTGTGGGTAAGCGATGGTTGTGGACGAATGGACCGGAAGCTGTCGTAAGCATTGTATGTGGACGAACTGAGGGAAGCTGCGGTAAGCGTGCTTGGAAATTTCTGATGGATGTGCTAGTTCTACCGACTTAGCTCATGCTTGGTAAATGCCTATTGGGTGCAAAATCTAGCGGCTCTGGCTCGTGTCTGTGATGTTTAGCGCTGGCCAATTCATTCATTAACTGTTGGCCGTGAGGATACCAGCTGGTTTTGTGTTGTTGCGATTGTCGCTATGCTTCGGGGCAGTTCATGAAACCGCACTTCACGCAAGCTGGTGGAAAGCCATGTAACATTTCGTCTAGTTCTCGGTGTTGTGATGGCTTGGCTCGTGTTGTGATGTTTAGCGCTGGCCAATTCATTCATTACCTGTTGGCCGTAGAGGATACCAGCTGGTTTTGTGTTGCGATGCGCTATGCTTCGGGCAGTTCATGAAACCGCACTTCACGCAACTGGTGGAAAGCCATGTAACATTTTCGTCTAGTTTCTCGTGTTGTGATGGCTTTGGCTCGTGTTGTGATGTTTAGCGCTGGCCAATTCATTCATTACCTGTTGGCCGTAGAGGATACCAGCTGGTTTTGTGTTGCGATGTCGCTATACTTCGGGCAGTTCATGAAACCGCACTTCACGCAACTGGTGGAAAGCCATGTAACATTTCGTCTAGTTGCGGACCCCGTACTTCACCGAACCAGTCTGACAGCGGGCGACGTGGGCTGTCACGCTAGCAGCCATTGCGGTTACATTTATTTTCGTTGGAACATTAATTTTGAGCGATTCGTGCGGGTGGCTTGGGGTTAAGAGCTAACGCTAAATAGAGCTTACTACTGTACACCTTCACCTTTGCCCAGAGATGTTCTACAATCCCATGGAGTTTTGGTCCCACATTTAAGCCGGGTAGGGCTGTGGAAGATCG
The DNA here is from genome assembly GCF_011947565.3 of Pollicipes pollicipes. Lineage (NCBI taxonomy): Eukaryota > Metazoa > Arthropoda > Thecostraca > Pollicipedomorpha > Pollicipedidae > Pollicipes > Pollicipes pollicipes. The sequence goes on along the minus strand of NW_023597054.1, from coordinate 22,137,619 downwards.
TCTCCTTCCTTATAGTGCTACAGCACAGTTCCTGGCACCCAGTGGCGAGTTGTGTGTGGTTTAGTGCATGGCCTGAAAATTTATGGTTGAAGTATGTTGGTGTATGCCTGGATTTTACCACTTTAATAAGTCACTGGGAGAAGGGAAGTGCCGGTGGGTTTTCTTTCACACCATTTCTGGTTAGTATGTTTCCTTACTTGATATATTTTGAGTGTAAAAAGGGAAAAAGTGAGTGTCTCGCTTGACGCCGTGCAGGCGAATCTTGGCTTCTGAGTGTCAATACCGGTCGGCAGGCCTGCAGCTTTGACGTTTCACGGCTAATTTCTAGCTGTTTCAAGTATTTTCGAACCGTCTGTGCTGTTGAGTACCGAATGCTGTGAAATAACAAGTAATTGACCGAAGGATCATGACAGGTTGTGTCGGTTTGATTATGTTGCGATGATTATAGCGTGGGCTATGTTCATTTTGCTTGTGCTATTGCCATTTCGATTGCATAGAAGTGAGCTTTTCTTTCTGACAGCACCTCAGGCACCTCACTGAGTATCAAGTGCTTGGCATAAGATGATACAGTTGAGGGATCATCTACTGCGGAGTTCATGCCTTAGGACACAAGGTCCTGCCGATAACCAGGAACAGCTGACATGATTGTGCAGATGTTCAAGAAATGCATCATGGCTCAGTGAGCATGAAGGCGGACCAAATTTCTTCAAAAATATGGGCAAGTAATGTATTGCCAGGCGTGCGTCATTTTGGTCTCGCCGAATAATTTTGTATTGGCCTTAACAATACCACATGGGCATGTCATCCTTTCTTCTCGTTCGGCGAGGATTTGGTACCAAGTGCTCGACCCGGGGCCACAGAAATACGTAGCTTTATGAATAGGGGCAGTACTTCTTGTATAGATGAAGCATGATAGCGGTGTGATGGCTTCATGCTGTGTTTGCCCTTACAACTCCAGCTGTGCAGCATTTTCTTACTTGCTTTCTTTTTGCACCTCAACCTACTCTCATTCACGGCACATTGTGTGTGATCAAAAAAGATTCAACAGCTGATCGTTTCATTAAACTATAGGCTTCGATGTTGCCACATTTTCGGACTGGACGATTCTGCCTGGTATACAATCTTGCTTTGGAGAGCAAGTGCGTAAACTACCTTCCACTTGTACCTTTCATCAGACTAGGAGCGTCCGCTTCACTATGTGTGTGGACATTGCCCGTGCTTGGTGTACCATCATTTAAAGGCTTACCAGCGAGTGTCGATTGTCGAGCTGAACCTTTTCCCAGAGCGCCACTTTTGCCAAGAACTTCGACGTGGGCTTAACTCGCGTGGTGCGGTACCATCATGGTGTTGCCATGCCAGCGACAAGGGCACGAAAGAAATCCACTGATGGATAGACCGTACAGTCGTAGCGGGGTGAAGTGTCGTTTGTGTGTGCTAGGTGACTTGGTCTGTGTTGTAAGCCAAGCATTAGCCGGCTCGGACCGGCGGTAAAGTTTCGTGGAAAACGACTTTGCCGCTACGAAAATGAGCTGCGTTTTGCAGGGTCAACTACGGTGGGCAATTCTCAACAAATGGACACTCCGATTGCGTGTATGGCCTTGCTGTGGTCGTTGTGGAGAGAAAGTTCGAAAACAATTCAGTTCCACAAACAGAAGTGCAGAGGCAAATTGGAGCCGCGTGTTCGCAATCCATAACTATTTTCGGTATAGCACGGTTTAGCCTCTAAACAGTATATTGAAACCCAGATCATGCATACTAAGTACAGCCATCGACGATTTCACCGCCGTAGTCAATCGTTTTTCATTTCATCGACCGAAGTCACGTGGGCTCGTGACGTCATCGTTTGACCGCAGTGTTGGCTCTGGGAGCTGCGCCAAGAGGTATGCAGGAGCTGTCTGATTAGACAGGAGTTGATGCCGTCGGTAGAATAAGCGGCCCCATGTTCGCAGAGGGGATGACAGAGGTCTGATCGAAAACAAAGGTCACGGCGAAGATTCATTTGTATCTTACCTCACCCTCCATGAAATCCTTACGTTGTTGGGACATCCTCTCATTCATGACAGGCCTCTCGCAGCACGGTCAGCGTTGACCATAGCCTGGCGTTTAAAAGCTGCGATCCTATCTCTATTATTACACTGCGTTGGACATGGCAGGAGCTATTGGCAGTGTCAGTGCTGCTGAGCATTTGCACCAGACGCTGCCGGCCCTGCTACCCGCTCTAGCAGCGCCAGCCCTGCTTTGGGAAAGCCTCGGGGGGGGGGGGGGGAGTCACACCCACAGTACGGCGTATAATGCGCCTGAATCGCTCCGATTCAGTACATGACCGTAATAGCTATGTCTTCAGTCTGCGGCGTGCACCGGCCATGTCTCATTTGGTCATATTTCCGCTGACGGTCTTCGTTGGTAGCTCCGCAAATCTGCCTAGCTCGGGTTGGTAAGGACGCGGAAATTTTGCCGAAATAGGCAGGTCATGGGTCTGGCACACTTATTACGCATCCAGTATACCGTGTGATCGCATTCCGCGTATCGTGCGATTGCTGCCATTGTCTGCCCACGGGGATGGAGCCATGAGGTCAGCCGGTGACCTCGGCCCCTGAGCCTGCGGGTCGACCGGAGCCGGCCGGTGCGGGTGCAGTGAGTGTGAAGCCCCGGCGCGCGGCGGCCCTGGTCAGGATGCGCTCTGTCAAACGCCACTCGTGGCGTCGTTGTGGCTACTGGGGTTTAAGAGCGCATCAACCACATTGGTGATTTGCGTGCACTCGTGGCTTCCGCTGTCATGCGAGGTTCCCGGCGTTCGTTCGCGTTGCCGACCTCGCGCTGTTGCGTGTCACGTGAGATGGCCGACGGCAGCTGGCAGGCGTTGTCCTGACGGGCGAGTTGACTGCTGCAGCAGGACCCGGCATTTCTCGGTGACCGAATCGGTTGTCCAGCGTCCGTGTCCGCCCTCGGGCTACGTGATCGCCCAGCCAGTCAACGGGACTGTGTCTGTGTCAAAGGCCACGGCCGGGAGCCGCGGCCGCCCCTCACTGGGGATGGCGCTTCATGGTGCCGACGGGATTGGACAGAGACCCGATTACCGGCCGGGCGCCCACGCGCGCGCTGGGTGCCGGCGCCGGCAGCCGCCTCCGCCGCATCCAGCCGCCCCCAGGCCGCGACGCCCCCGCGGCCGGCGCGCCCACCTCGGCCCGCCGGCGTCCGGTCCCGTCTCAGTCCAGGTGGAAGCCGGGGAGCATGCCGCGCCGTCGCCGCGCGTTCTCGCCGGGGCCTCTGGCTCAGAGAGGTGACAGTACACATGCACTGCTGCCACACAGCATAGGTGTGCTCGGATGTTGGGTGGGCCCTGGTGCGACGTCTCTGTGCCATGGTAGCGGGACGTGCCTCTTTCACATGTGGGCAGGGTGCTCGCTGACGCAGCGAGCCGCAGCAGATCGTATATGTCAGCTGTGGGCCGATGTCGCGCGCCCTGCTGTGGTTCTGTCGGGTGTGGCCCTGACATGTCATGGCCTGCCTTTGTTTGGCAGGTCGGCCATGCTGCGGACGATGCTGGATGACCTGGCGGCTCAGCACGGCGTGCAGCCGGACGCCCAGACGCGCTGCCTGACGACCGGCGTACGAGCCAAAGTCTACACCCCGCTGCTGCGCCGGCCCACCTGCGGTACGCTCCCCCTCCCCCCCCCCCCCCCCTTCTCCCATCCCCACCATCCCCCGCTCGTGCAGCCTGACGTCCAGACCCGCCGCCTGACGACCGGTGCACGTGCCAGAGTCTACACACCCCGCTGCTGCGCCGGCCCGCCTGCGGTACGCTCCCCCCCCCCCCCCCCATTCTCCATCCCCACCATCCCCCGCCTCGTGCAGCCTGACGGTCCCAGACCCGCTCGCTGACGACCGGTACACGAGCCAGAGTCCACACCCCGCTGCTTGCTGCCGGGCCCACACTGCGGGTACGCCTTCCCCTCCCCCCCCCCCTTCTCCCATCCCCACCAAATCCCCGCTCGTGCAGGCCTGACGTCCAGACGCGCCCGCCTGACGACCGTACACGACCAGAGTCTACACCACCCGCTGCTGCGCCGGCCCGCCTGCGGTACGCCCCCCCCCCCCCCTCCCATCCCCCATCCTCCGCTCATCAGTCACGTGTTGGATGGCGGTCAGACGGACTGGTATTGGTTGCCATGGAAGTTTTCGGCCCTAGCGGCGTGTGCGCCTTCCGAGAGTGTGAAGTTCATGGTCTGTTTGCTCGCACGGGCGCGTTTTACACTGGCCGGACACGTGTCAAAAACAGATGACAAGAAAAAGTTTTGGGTGTAATATACCTGAGAGCGCTCACCTTAGAATCCAGGATGGCCTGTTGGCCGTTATCTAAAGCTCACAGATGAGGCAGTAGTAATAGCCTTATTCGTCGGAGAAAAAACAGGTGAATGAAGGTATAGGCTGCGATCCGGCTATATCTTCTTTCTCTTGGTCTTTCTCCAAGGAATAAGGCTATGCTTATGGTCTCATCTATGTGCGTAATGTTCCTCGCAAATGTACTGGACAACTTGCGCTATCCAAAGCCCGTTCACACTTAGCAGACGGGCTACGGAATATGTGGCGGATATCGTATGGGACGGCTGGTGTGGATAAGAGACATTACTTTTAAATCCGCAGGTTCGCAAAGGACCTCAAAAGTAGTTCTTCAAGTCCCCAACATCTCACTACTGCAGAATTTGAGCTGTGTATTATCCAGAACGCTAGCTGTGGCGGGCTAGAGGTGCCGCTTTGGAGCTCTATTTACCTGCGCTTTTCTGCCTCTTGAGAAGTTGACACATCAAGCAAAAGTATGACGTAGACAGCCGCGCGTCCGACGAGCGTAAAAAAGCACTCGTGAGAGCAGGTTGTTACAATACAGGTCATTACGCTATGCGCATGTGCTGCACGTTGGGTATTTTTATAAATATGTTTCATTTCTTGTTAGATGTACGCAATCATACTGCTAGTCACACACGCTCTCCACGTGCACGGCAGAGGTATCATTTTGTGGCACCCTTTCGAGACGGCGTTGACCACATGCTTGCGCTCCGGCTCCCCAGGTGGCACGCCGTGGGTTTACACTGTTGTAATGACGTCATCCGCGGTGGGGCGAGCTCATTATTATATAGCACCATTTGGTCTCACTTTGACATTTGTTCCAACCAGTTTGGAAACGTTTTCCCCGCAGGCTGTAATAATCATGCAGTGTTTGGCCTTCATGCGGTTTTGACCTTAACACAGCGTCGTTGGGGGCGAATCCCACCCGTTGGTGTCTTCACTGTAGCATGCTTTAGTCCATGACTTGACGGCTAAAAATAGAGCACATGAGCGACAATATGTTAACCCGCGCATGGCCGAGGTTGAGGCTGAGTCCCCCCCCCCCCAACGTTTGTTTTCGGGCAAAAGGTCAGAAACAAACACTCGCAGCGACACGAAATTGCATTGCCTGTCATCGCGTGAATTTGGCATCCATTGAACGAGTATCAAAATTTGATATACCAAGATCAGTGACCTAGGTCGGGTCAAAGAGGTCGACTTCCAAAAAAACTTGGACCACACAACTTTTCTGTAGGTTATTTGCCGTTGTTTAAACTTGCGTCATAAGGAACATGATAGTACGGGCAAGTTGTTTGTTCAGGGTCTCCGAAAATTCGGTGTCATGGCCGGAATTCGGTAAATTTTTGCCTTTTGTGATGCAAAGCTGCAATAATATAAGTGATAAGCAAGTCTGTACATATTTTTGTGTGGTGTTTTGGTGTTATATGTGATGAAATATTAATCAAATTATATGTACAAAAACCAATTACACACAACACATAACCATCATATAACCACAGAGCTCAGGACCGGGCCCAGGTCATGACCCATTTGCATGGGTACCTTCTGCAAGGTACATACTGATTTCAAAATAGGCAGTTTTAATTCAGTGATTTTGGGCACAGAATTCGGATACATACTTAATTTTTTTAGATATATTGTAAGGCTTGATGAGTTCACAATGAGCTCATACAAGACCATATGAGGTCATCCAAGGTCATGACCTATGTTGCCAGTAGCGGAGAGACTAGATGAACGAGTGCGACGCTTGAAATCACCTCCTGACGTGTTTGTAAAGCTATGACGTTCCATATGTCCGTGCACCAACGTACCTGTTTCGATTTGTTACGAATACATTGACAAGCGTCGAAGGGACTACGTATAATGGAGACAACAGCTATCCGATCTTGATTGCCTATATGGTTCAATACACTATTTCTGATCCCAGAAAGTGTTGCACTGGCCACATACACCCGGTTAGCACTTCAAAAATTTTCATCTGGAAGGTTTATACATTTTTGCCTAAGCTGACCTCAGATGACCACTAAGTCGCCCTGAACTTGAATTTTTGTGTTTGAAATGCTTCTAACCCTCCGCTTCAATTTATAATGACAACGTAGTCAGAAAGCACAGTTCTTGCGGGCTCCTGGTAGGTCAGTTTGAACGGTAACATGATCTGACCGTATCCTTGTGGGGAACAGAAATGGCCGGCTAGTACTTTCCGCAGTCCTGACGCTTACTTCTTCGTCGTCAATAAGCGTCTTGACGTGTTAACGCATGTTTTTTAAACTGACATGATCACGACGATCGTCGTCGATCGACCTCCCGTGGTCTCTGTTACCACACATTTGATCTGAGATGAAAATTTGGGGGAATTATTTATGATTTCACTAGACCTTCGAAACAATGTCTTTGTTTTCATGCGGCGTCTTGGAGTTGGAGATTCCCAGGTGAGAAGTTAACTATCGTCTCGCGGCCGGGCGCCCGGTCGTCAGGCCCCCCCCCCCCCCACCGGCGTGGGTCAAGTGCTTCTTGGGGCTGAAAGCAGCTTGGTAAAATCAGATTCGTCTGCTTGTTGTAGAACAGAGGCGAGATGTTAAAGTGGCGTGATAGGACCTAATGATATTTTTTCGAGGAAATATCCTATTTTTCCTTTGTCAGAAGTTTTTTATTGTAAACGAAATATAATCAAAAGTGCCGAGATTTTAGCGGATGGACAAAGGCTTTGTAGAAAATGTTTTAGACCACGTCATAAGTCGGAAAGTGAATACTTAGGGAACGATAGTTCGCTGAGTAGCCCGTTTCAAGCCCTACCGGTTTCTTTAAAGGAGTGTCCCATACGCGGGGGCGTACATCGAAATCATACCGCTGGTGAAACCTCAGGACTGTTAACGTCCCTGATAATGGACACTGAGTATTGCCACTGCAGATCGTCAACACACGATACAAATGCGTTTTTTTGTGTTGTTTTCCGAGTCCAAATAACGCTGTTCTCGCTCTGTTACAGCATTGCGTAGTGCTACTAGGCAATGCTGCAGTCGTGACCACCTTCGTCATGACAATCACCGCGCGCTTCTGGTGCGAATAAAGGAGCGTTCGTGATTGGCCCAGCGGGCAACGTTCTCTTGCCGGGGAGTTTGTTGTCTGAAGTTTGAACCACTGAGTCACATTGATCATGTGATACTCTCAAACACGAGGCCGAAGTGCGACGCGAAAGTAGCCACTGTGGTTAACGCCATATATATATTTGATATATTTATATATATATATATATATATATATATATATATATATATATATATATATTTTATATATAATATTTGATATATATATATATATATATATATATATATATATATATATATATATATATATATATATATATATATATTGATATCATGCTACCATGTATCGTCATATAAATGCCGTATAACGTTTCATTGAATTCGCGAGATAATGGCTTCGTGTTTGCATATTTTTGCCTAAACATTGATTCAAACTTTCGTAGCATTTATTCGACTAACTTTTTTACTTATTCGCGTTTTGCAAACATTGCAGAGCACATATTGAAAAAGCAGGGCTGATGAAATGTGTTTCTTTTATCGTGGTGAGTCCATGGTAACAATAAGTGAAAGGTGCGGAAAGCGGGATACTCCCTGTACCGTTTTTTCTGACGTCAGGAAGTGTTTTTCGACGATTTCCTGACGTCAGGAAATATTACAGTACCGCATTTTGAAGGTCTTCTAAAGACCTTGTGGTGTTCGAAAACTGTGTTTTCAGTCAGAAGAGTATTAGGTGTGGTGCCAATGTGTGCAGATGTGTCTTAGCATGTGCTCGGGCGGAGGTCAATATAACGACCCTAAAGGCACTGCCCCACATTTTTTAAATAGGTTTTCGATCTGAGATAGCCATTTTTAAGATCAATCCCTGCAGTTCACAGCTGTGCCTTCCATAAGATTTCAGATCCTCTCGTTTCTGAGCTGGACGGATGCGAACTCTTGCAGGTTATTTCGTGCCGCCTAATTTAAAGTCGCCCGGACATGTATGACGTCATAGAAACGTCAAACGAATTTTGCATCTTCAATAGCCACATTATGTCCAAGGTCAAGAAAAACATGACCATTGACTTATTGTGTCTGAAGCACACCACTACAAGTTTTGTGCATCAACGGCCACCAGTTGACTTTCAACCAGATGAACGCGTCAAATGCAAGTTTTGACCACGAACAGCGTTTGTGATGCATATTACAGACATTCAGGCAGTTCTACTAGTTGTGAAGAACATGAGGATGTGGATCAAATTACTTGAGAATAGCGTCGTAACCCAGAATGCAACTGCAACTATAAAATTACATTTTGAGCAACATATTTACTACGTGTTGAAATGATCTAGAGTAGCCGTTTGAACTTGAACGTTTGAACTTTGAACTCACGCATAAATTGACAAGCCACCTTGCGATGAGCTGAGTGCTTTGAGTTTGCCGGTCCTTTACAATGGCAATTCCGATGTGACCAGTCTAGCAGCGGCTCTGTCGCGGCACAAATGTTTCATGACGAAATCAAACGATGACGCACTGAGCGATATTTTAACTGTATAGTGAAATTGTGTTATCTGGAGCAGTTGTTTGAAGTTAAAAGTATTCCAATACGCGGAAATATCTTCACATGCGAAACATCCCCATAGGGATTTTCCAAATCAAGTTAAGAACGGCGCGGCCTAACGATCCCAAATTTTGAAAAGCTCCAGAGAGTTGAATAGCCGATCTTTTGGTACCACAATAGATATACCGCTTCCAATCCGGTGTGACAATCGAGCGTAGGATTTATCCTACTGCTGCCATCGAAATGCCTGTATGTAGTGAGTGTTTGGTGCTATCTTGTCGCCTCACGGGACTTTTCAGCGAAGGCATCAGCAGTAAGTGTGGTTGCTCGTGCTGAGAACTCCACGAGCGCCTTACATAGCTTCCCTTTTGTGTATTATCTCTTTCATTCGATGTTTGCAGCCTTTCATTCGATTCATTCGATGTTAGAAACGTCGCAGGGGAGGTACCCGGACATGGGGCAGTTTTACCTGCTGTGCGCGGCCTCACGATAGCACGTATGTACAGTACCATCCAGTAGCATTCGTGATGGGTAGTCATGTTAAACTTTCACTCCTCTGCTGTGGAGAAATGCGACAATGTATCAGCAATGCAACAAAGTTGCAGTGCTGATAATTGGTGTAACGGTGGTGTAAAGAAGCAGTTGAGTTGCTTTACAACGACGAATGAAATTGTCAACGGTAGCCAGTACAGCCGCGAGACATCACGTTCCCTCCCTCCGCGAAAACCCGCACGGCGCATGTGCCCTTCGAGAGAAGCGTGATGCAGTTGGTAGCCAAACTTGACCTGGCAGTTAGGGATTCTCCCGGATCTACACCGGACGGAGATGTATCAGGGTTCTCCGCCCTTAGCCAATCGGCTTATGCAAGGTGCTGTGAACCGAGTATCTGCATTCACGGCGTTCGCTTGACCGATGTGCGCCATGGCATGCCGCAAAGGTGCTGCCCGTACCGCCCCGGGAAGCCATATGGGTCATATTGCACACGGCTCCTACGCCTTTATCAGCTGGCAACTCATTGGATCCCGAAGCGAGTGACGCAATCCTCAAGAAGTCGAGGAGTAGCTGGAAATTATAGCGGCACATTTCTCCAATCTTGACTTGTGATGCTTTTCGGGTGATGACGATCAGTCAGAAGGGAGCTCGCCAAGCGCGTTTCTTCAGACCCGTTCTTTATTTGTGTGTGCTATTCCGCAAAGGTTCGAGTCGATCCGCAACGAGGAAGCACTGACTGACCGTCAGGATGTATTTCCACGACAG